>NC_056605.1:21584535-21884535 GCF_018340385.1 Cyprinus carpio | reverse complement strand
TATAGGCTATATAAAAAAAAGGAAAAAAGAAAGAAAAGAATAAGCTGATCTGTAGCATGTTAAATGGTGGTTGCCTAGTTTATGAATGGTACACCCCCCAAAGCTCACAGAAGTTGTTTGATCCAAGTCCTCAGCAGCCAATGACACTGACCCGTTCAAAATGATTTTTAATGCATACTTCAAGTGTATTTAACACGCTTATTTTTCACGCGGAAACGACACGTATTTAACGCATTAAATACGTGTTGTTTACGTGTGAAATACGCGTGTTTAACGCGTTGTTGACACGTTAAAATTCACGTGTTTTTGACCCTTTTGGCCTTCAATATGGGGTCTGCCCTGCAAATATTTCAGCAGTTATAATGTAACTAGCAATGTGTAATAATGCCACTAATTATGAATTAATCAATATTTTGAGTCATATGAATCATATGACGCATTCCTCCTTCAGTAAAACAAATAGTATCGAGATTACTTAAGAACACATATAACAAATAACGCTGGATGAAGTAGATTCAACTCTAAACGCTATCCCTTTTACGCTATCTAGAGCGCAAGCACAAATACGCACTGGGTTTGCCAGATATGTTTCGCCAATGTTAGTATTACAGCTTCATCTGAAGCACCTCCGTAAAACCAGACCTGAAGGGATTTATTATATTTGCGGGTTCTTGGCATTAAGTTTTAAAAACCACTGATCAGTGGACATGGCGTTCTCTCTCACACACAAAACATTTAGGCTACACGCAAGCGACTAAAATAAAAAAAACATGCTGTTTCTCTTCCTCTCTATCTCTTTAATAGCTGTATTTATAATTTTGTTGATTCTTGCTGTTTTCGTGCCGTATTTAAAAGGTTTAAAACGCGTGACACCTTCGTTCTGCTCGGCGTTGATGTCACTGATCGTTTGGTCCTCAAGTCTTAAAGACATGTGTAATAGTTACATACTCAAGATATTGAATTGAATTTAACTTTAAAGTGCTGTTTTTGACCAAAAAAAAAAAAAAAAAAAAAAATTTGTGCGCATCCTCAGATGAAATCATGCAGACGCCCCTGCTAGCACCAACAATTCATCTGTGCACTGGCGTGTGCATGTTTGCAAATCAAAAAAGGCTCTCATATTTGGAATCTTTTAAATCATTGTAATGCGAGGCTTGTGTTAAAACCGCGTGACCATCATTATCTGTAGATGCAACGTGTAACCATTTTTGTAAACGGAACGAAACAAAAATGCGATATTTTTAATAAATAATTTATAATTATTTCATATTGAAGCCCAATATGTGATCACATGAAATCATCATTATCGTTTTTTCCCCTCCTGTTTTCACAGCTGGGGCGGAAACGATGGTGATGCGTCAGCTCGACGTGGTTTTCCTCTATCTGCTTCTGTCTTTTTCGTTATTTTTTAGACTGACTCATGGTTATGATGCTGGCGTCATGACGGATAATAACAACAAAGCGGTCGGCGGCAGCAGCACGTCGGGACTGGAGCATCAGTACAGAAGGTGAGTGAATGATGCTGCTTTCTTTCGAGATTATACAAATACATGAGTTACATTTTCAGTCGTTGCGTCATTGTGTACATGCGGCATCTAAACAGCATCCGATTTGGTCTTACACCAAAATAAAGCTGACCTGACGTTTAACGTTTCGGCCACTAAAACAAGTTGTTTGGCATAGAGATAAAATGGGTATGCTTTGAAATGCGCTAGAATGTAGAAGGACACATATCCTATATCGCCTTGATTGCAACACATGATGGTAGGTTCTGCACAGTGGGCGAAGCAAGACAGACAAAGTAGCCTATATATATATATATATATTCTATAATTGCTGGTACATTTGCTGTCCGAAGTCATTATTTTTGTGCTTTTTTTCAAATGTTTCTAGTTTTAATTATTTTAATAATTTGTTACTTATTGTTATGAATTACAAGATGTTACAGTCAATAACAATATAATAATTTGTGTAAAAAGTGTCTTAAATAGCTGAAAATCATGATTTCTTGTTGACCAAATTAGTCAGTAAACTTATTGTACTTTTCTTTTTGTAGTATTTCATTCATTTTATTTATAAAAGCCTTAAATACAGTAGTAATTTACTTAATTCTACAACATTAAATTGTTTAAAAAAAATAAATAAAAAAATAAGTGTGTGTGTGTCCATTAATCTTGCATCAACGTTTGTTACCTTACCATACTTTGTAAGATACAGGAAATGATGTCACTTTCCCTCAGTGATAACATCTGAAGCACTGAAAAATCTGTGTGCTCTCTCTGAGAAAATATTTTAATCTAAAAAGTTCTTATACCAAGAGTTATTTTGAAGAAACCGAATTTATTACTGATCACACATTGGGTTATTTAAAAGTCTTTTAATCATGATTTCATTAGTGCCATCTGCTCTTAGCATTTATGCTAGCAAGTGGAGTTTTTGGCAAAAATAAAATTGTCAGTTCTGTTACTGTCAAACTCTGTTACCAAAGTAGAGTAACAGAATTGACAGTCCACTGGATAATTTTGTCAATTCTGTTACTTAAAGGGTCAACTCTGTTTGTGAACTATTTAAAAAAACAAACAAACAAAAAAACAATACAATTGTTGTTTAAAACCTCATAAAACATTATTGAGATATTTTGCACCCTTATAATATTTCAACAACATTTCTTTCTTTCTTTCTTTCTTTCTTTCTTTCTTTCTTTCTTTCTTTCTTTCTTTCTTTCTTTCTTTCTTTCTTTTTACAGGATATTGTATTTAATACATTATCAAATGAAAAAAAAAATTTTTTCCAAGTGGATGGTTCTATGAAGGCATAAGTATTTTTTATTTTTATTTTTAAGGTATGCATAGGTAAAATATTATCTCAGTTTCAAGTGTTGGAATATAACACAGAAATCTTATATTATTTAAAATAATTTATTTTAAAAATGTCTGGCAGCAACAATAATAATAACAACCATGCAATGAAGTCAAAAATGTAAAATTGAACTTAATAAAGATAGCAAAATAATTTAATAAACAATTTTTTAAAAAGATGTAAAATTTGGAACATAGAATGCCTTTGAAACTGTTATTAAACTTCTATAAACTTATAATATTAAACTTCTTTTTTCAAAAGCTGGTGTTAAAGGGATACTCCACCACAAAATGAAAATTTTGTCATTAAGTACTTACCCCCATGTTGTTCCAAACCCATAAAAGCTCTGTTCGTCTTCGGAACACTATTGAAGATATCTTGGATGAAAACCGGGAGGCCTGTGACTGTCCCATTGACTTCCAAGTAAATAACAGTGTCAAAGTCCATAAAAGGTATGAAAGTCATCGTCAGAATACTCCATCTGCCATCAGATGTGAAATCTGCGTTATATGAAGCGACGGGAACACTTTTCATAAGCGAAGAAAACAAAAATAATGACTTTATTCAATAATTCCTTTGTCAACAGTCTCCTCTGTGTCCCTCCATATCACCGTATGCTGCGTATGCTCTTCTGTATCATCCGCGCCACAAGGATCCAAAACCTTGGTTCATCCTAGTTAATTTATTTACCTAAAGTGTTCGGTATTATGGCCAATCACGGAGAGGCAGTTTTAACATAAAGTGACATGACATCTGACCAATGATGCCATTGGCACATGCTCTGGTTCCGGTTTTCAGTGCCATGTGTCAGTAAAACATGGGATTATTTTAACAGTAGTAGTCTGCAACAAAGGGCTGACTGAAAATGTAGATCCTCTCTCTGAAAGTAGATGAACAGAAATAGAACTGGGTCCACGTCATTCTGTCAAATCAACCAAATTTCAGGAACTTCCCCAGCTCAACTTTTTGATTTTGTCAATATCTTTTTCTGAAGAAAGATTAATATCTGATAATATTAGTGCTGAAAGCCAAAATATTAAATTGTCAAAATGACAATTTTCACCTGTGATTTGGAGCCAGGTTACAGGGGGTAAAAATTACTTTAATTTAATTTGTATTTATGTTTAAATGGGAGCCTGATTTGACATAAAGCCATCATAAATGTGTTTGGATACTGCTGTTAACGTCATTTTGGTCTGATCTATTTGATTAGCATGCAATAATGGCCAGCCATGATCCACTGTAGTGCTGGTCAGGAAGATGACAGAGAGAGGAAACCATGGAGAAATACCTTCCCAAATATGTCCCATTCTTCACTCTGCTGGCTCTGTCAGGACTCTTATTCCTGCTGTGGAATATCACCTCATTGGAAGTGAGTAAAAGTCAAGTCACCTTTTTTTTATAGTGCTGTGTACAATATAGATGGTGTTACAGCAGCTTTACAGTGATAAACAGGATTATTTTAATTGTGTTCATGATTTCTGCTTCTATCGATTTCTAAAGAAAAATCATCTTCAGTATTTGTCTGCTGGTTATTTATACAGAAAAGTGTTTAATTTTCATTTTCATTTTGCATTTGCGTCATCTTGCAGTGGTAGCAAGTATCCACATGCTTTCATGGTTGCGGTTGCCATATGTTAAGTGCTTAAATCCCCCAATCAGAGCTTTTCTCTTAAATTGATACATTTTCTAATAAAAAAAAGTCCCATCTTGTTTTTTGTATTGTTGTAAAGTTTTGTGGACACACTAGATACAGTACAGCCATGATCCACTATATTGTATGAATTGTTCTAGTTAGTGAACAATAAAGTAAGTAGATTTCATTTATATGCTAGCTTACTACTTTGAAGTAGATAATACTACAATGAAGTGGTTTTGTGGACACAAAACAACATACTGTAGGCAACATAATTAGTTTGTTTGTGGATAATTTTCTAATTATTAGATTTAACACACAGCAGATCATTGCCATGTTACAATTTTGTTTGTGAGGTTCTTATTGTAAGAAAAAGGTTACTTTTAACGTCAGGGTAAAAACCATGTTTTGTAATATTTTAATATCTCATGATCATGCATTTGTTTTCGAAGGTTGCCCTCTGAACGCTTCTCATGTTCTCTGTAATGAAATGTGTTTTGTCTTCTGCAGAGCTGGAACTGTCAGACAGCATCTACCTTCTATCAGCTTCAGAACAGCATCCAGTCAGTCTTGAAGACCTCTGAATTTCTTCTACCGGTGGAGTTTAACTACTCCTTCTGTGCCCACCTCGGCCAGGAGCCCACTGCAGAGGAAGCCAGGGAGGAGAGCTATCTTCTCAAATCCATCGCCTGGCCAGAGCCGTTGGTCCTGGGACTGCCGTTACGTCAAAGTAGTGATCCTGCACAGAGCTATTATATAATTGAAGACCCTGGAGACCTGCAGGTGGGTGGGCAACTGATAGTGAAGGTGCAGATGCACAACTTTTTGGGTCAGCCCAAAAAACACGGAGGAGACTTTCTAGTTGCGCGACTTCACACGCCAGAACTGGCGGCAGGTGTGGCTGGCCAGGTACATGACCACAACAATGGAAACTACACAGTATTTTTCCCGCTGCTTTGGGCAGGTGTTGCCCAGGTGGAACTGACCATGATTCACTCCAGCGAAGCCGTGATGGTCCTCAGGCGATTGAGAGCGGAACAGTCGGACCGAGTGTTCTTCAAGAGCCTCTTCCGTTCAAGGTACCTCTCTGAGACCACTCTGTGTAATCTGTGTTTGCCGCACAAACAGCAGCCGCTTTGCAACTACACAGACCCCCAGACCGGAGAACCCTGGTTCTGTTATAAGCCCAAGATGTTGGACTGTGATACACGGATTAACCACTCAAAAGGGGGGTATAAGAAACACCTTCTCACTGTTTATGAGTCACAGTTCTTCCAAAGGTGAGTGAGAAGTGAAACCTATTTCTGCATTTAGAATAGTGGTTTAGTGATGTTGTTTATTTCTGTATCTATTTCATGCATCTATTGTGCATAAGATGCAGATTATACGATATATATTATAAATATTTCAGTTTAATGATGAACATACACGTTTTATCTACTTTCTTCAAAAATGACACTTTCATTTTGTTTTGTTCTAGTGGAGTAAATATCAAAATTCCAATACATTCTGCAGGGGTGGACAATGTGACTGTTCAACCTGCTAAAGGTATTGTGGCACATGAAATATTAAATTTACACTGCCATTCAAAAATTTGGGGTCGGTAAGATTTTTTGAAGGAAATCTCTCACTAAAGCTGTACTATTTTGATCAAAACACAGTTCAGTAAAGACCACTCTGTACGTATACTGCTGGCTCAGATGGGAATCACGTTGTTTGGAAAAAGTGGAATAGCTGATAAAGAACTGATAGGAGAGATATGTCTGAATTAACACTTGCAATTGATTGAAAGGGCTTTATTTTGAGATAACAACCAGCTGGATGCATATTATCCCACTTATTACATGGCTGCTTGCCACAAAAGTAAAGAATTATACACAAAACATTGATCAGTGACAGCGGAGTGATACATGGTCAAGATGACTCAGTACGTGAATGAGCCCGTGTTATTAGTTTTACCGGTTGTTATCGGGGAGTAACACACCTTGGAATGTCATGATTGACCAATCAGAATCCAATATTTCAGAGAGCTGTTTAATAATGTGCAATATTATTACAATTTAAAACGTTTTCTATTTTAGTATATTTTTAAATGTACCTTATTCCTAAAATGGCCATTACTCCTGTCTTCATTGTCACACGATCCTTCAGAAATCATTCTAATATGCTGATTTGGTGCTCAAGAAACATTTCATATCATTATCAGTGTTGAAAATGTTGTGCTGCTTAATATTTTTGTGGAAACCACGATACACTTTTGTAACAATTTAAGTGTTTATTCAATAGTGTGATCAGTTTAATGCATTTTTGCTGAACAAAAGTGTTAAATGGTAAGTTAACTCAAAAAATGAAAATGTCATTAATTTCTCACCCTCATGTCGTTCCAAACCCATAAGATCTTTGTTCATCTTCGCAACACAAATTAAGATATTTCTAAAATCCAAGAGCTTTCTGACCCTGTATAGACAGCAACTATGAAAAATGTTTTTGTTTTCTTTGCACACAAAAAGTATTCTCGTAGTGTCATAAAATTACGGTTGAACCACTGATGTCACATGGACTATTTTAACAATGTCCTTACTACCTTTCTTAGCCTTGAATGTGGTAGTGGTAGTTGGGTTGCTGTTTATGCAGGGTCAGAAAGCTCTCGGATTTCATAAATATCTTAATTTGTGTTCTGAAGGTAAATACATGAGGGTGAATGACAGAATTTTCATTTTTTGGTAACTATCCCTTTCCTTTCCTTTTTTTATTATTTTTTATTATAACTTACTGACCCCAAACTTTTAAAAAGGTGGTATCATTTTAAATATAAAAGAACAGTATTAACCGTTTTAAATTCTAAGTTGTCATCATAATTTTTCTTTCTTTCTTTCTTTCATCATCATCATCATCATCATCATCATCATTTTTTCTTCTGTTTCCTCTTTCCTTCCAGTACAAACCAAAGGGATGCACCTTGAATTCACTCCTTCTGGGTACTACTACCAGGGATCATGGAGACCTTTGAGTGGTGTCGTCATGCGTCAGTTTAATGGCTCTTCAGTCATAACACAGTGTCTTCGAGGGAAAATGGTATACATGTATGGAGACTCGACTGTGCGACAGTGGTATGAGTATCTCACTTCCCATGTTCCAGGTCAGTAATATTTTTTAAACTCTTTTTAAAGGTGCTGTATTGATTTGTACTCATTTTTGTTGGCTTTGACCACATCTCCAAAAACATTCATCCAATGTCAAAAAACAAAGCATGAAAAAAATAACAATATATAGTATATACTACGTTTACTATGTACTATATTGAATAGCTTCCAGAAAAAGTACAGTGTGAATGTAGCCTGAGACAACTGAAGTACAGATATTTGTTTGTAGTCCAGGGTGAGTTTTTCATATATCTTCATGCCAATTAAGTGTTTTACACATTTTATTCCTGAGTGGGCATGAATCTATTGTCTTATCTAAATCTCACCCTCTGTTTTATCACACAATACAGAGTTTAAGGAATTCAACTTTCATAGCCCGAAGAATGTTGGCCCGTACATGGCAGTGGAAAGCAATCACAACATATTATTAAGATACCACTGCCACGGGCCACCAATCCGCTTCACAACCGTGTCCTCGGCTGAGATGCACTACATCTCAAATGAGCTGGATGGCTTACGAGGGGGCTTGGACACGGTGGTCCTGATTAGCATCTGGTCGCATTTCAGCACTTTCCCAGTGCAAGTGTACATACGGCGCCTGCGCCACATCCGCAGGGCGGTGATCCGACTGCTGAACCGAGAACCAGCAACTTTGGTGCTGATCCGCACAGCCAATCTCCAGAAACTGGACCCAGAGTCCAGCTTGTTCAACAGCGACTGGTTCTCCCAACAGCTTGACAGAGTGCTCCGAGCTATGTTTAAAGGTCTGAATGTCCAGCTGGTGGACGCCTGGGAGATGACACTCGCCCACCATCACCCTCATCAGCTACACCCTCCACCTGAAATTATATCAAACATGGTTAACTTCATCCTATCACACATCTGTCCAGTGAGGAGAAAGAGAAGGCGGGGCTAAACTTCTCAAGCAGTATCTTAAAGGGATAGTTCACCCAAATAGGAAAATTTGATGTTTATCTACTTATCCCAAGGGCATCCAAGGCTGCATTTACACTTGGCATTAACATGCGACCTGTATCCGGATGTTGTCCACATACGCATTGAAAAGACAAGTGTAAACGCACTTCTGATTGGAATGTTATCCGATCAGCGTGTCCTGTTCCAGAGGTAGTCGAGGACACACTGTGATCGGATCTCAGTGTAATGTAAACACAATCCAGCCATCGTGTCTGCATTCGCAGGTTGACATCATGCAAAACGCTGCCCCTCTCTCGTGAACTGTCAGAAAAAAAGACAGAGAACACCCGTGTGGAGACTACTACACTTATCTTTGATTTGTAAAATGTCCCGCAACTGAAAATGCTTTTCAAAAGAAAACCCACCACTTCAGGTTGTCTTTGCAACCGGCCATTCTCTGCAGACTTAAATATTGTGCCGGAAAGACAGATTCGATCGGTTATAGAAAAGTCAGTTGATGTTGCCAAGTATAAACGCGCCGTGTTCTGATTGACTGATCTGCTTGATCGGATCACGGTGATCACATGTTAATACCAAGTGTAAACGCAGCCCAAGATGTAGGTGACTTTGTTTCTTCAGTAGAACACAAATCAAGATTTTTAACTCAAACCGTTGCAGTCTATCTGTCATGACTCCTGACCCGGTGTTTCTCCCTCTCATCACCAGAGATATTTGTGTCGTATCCCTGTTTCTGTTCCGTTTTCAGGATTTACATTACTCTATTTTTTTCTCCTTCGGGGTGGTTTCAGTTGTGTTTTTTGTCTACTTTTGTGACTTGTAATTAAAGACCTGCATTTGGACCCAGACCCTTGTTTACATGGTGTGTTCACTTACAGAATAATCCTGCCACACATGGGTCCAGCAGGGAAGTTCCTCAGTGTCCGCCAGGGAGACCGGTGCATTGAGGATTACGCCAGGGACTTCGTGGGAGTGGCTCGCCAGTCGGCTACGGAAAAGACCTGATTAATGGGGAGGCCTAGCCGAGCCCTTTAAATCCCTTATGCCATACTGGCACCCAGAGGAGGTGCTGGATGACTATATTAACCTGGCTCTGCAGTTGAGCAGCTCAGCCGTCAGAGTGGAGTTAGAACTCACAGTTCTCCTGAAGCGGCAATCCAAGTGTCAGCAATCAGAGGCCTCGTCTGCCGCACCCAGTACCTCACGCCCGTTCCTGGAGCGTCACAGGCTGATACGCAGCGTGCAGGAACCCCCGCTGATGTTGGTGCGAGCAACGTGGTCTGCTCGCAAAGGCCCCGAGGTAACGGTGCCCACTCATCATTCCCCCAAGGTGGGGGTGCCTACTAGTAATGCTCCAAAAGTGTTGGGGCTTGCTTCCGGCCTTCCTGAAGCAGCGGGGCTTGCTTCCGGCCTTCACAAAGCAGCGGAGCCCGCTGATGATCCCTCCGAGGCGGCAGGGCTTACTTCAGGCTTTCACGAAGTGGTGGACCCCGCTGATGATCCCTCCGAGGCGGCAGGGCTTACTTCAGGCCTTCACGAAGTGGTGGAGCCCGCTGATGATCCTTTCAAGGTGGCGGGGCTCACTTCTGGCCTTCACGAAGTGGCGGAGCCCACTGATGATCCCTCCGAGGTGGCGGGGCTCGCTCCCGGCCTTCATGAAGCGGCGGAGCCCACTGATGTTCCCTCTGAAGCGGTGGGCCTCGCTTCAGGCCTTCCCGAAGTGGCGGATTCCACTCACAGTTCCCCGAGGCGGCGGTGTCCGTTCACAAAGCTCCAGAAGCGCCGGCGCCCACTCACGGTTCCCCCGACGTGGTGGTGTCTGCTCACAGTCCCCCTGAGGCGGCGGTGCCCGCTCATAAAGCTCCATAAGCACCAGCGCCTGCTCACAGTCCCCCCGAGGCAGTGGTGTCCGCTCACGATCTTTCCAAGGCGGCGGAGTCCACTCACCAGGCTCCCGAGGCTGCGGGGTACACCATTGCCCGTTCCAAGGTGGCAGCTCCACACACACCGCTGTGGTGGCTGCTGGTTCTGCCCGGGGTCCCCATCCCGCCGGCTCTGCCTCAGTCCCCCTCCAGCACACGGACCTTAGTTGTTGAATGTTGACTGATGCAAGCACTAAGTGGTGGTATTTGTGTCGCATCCCTGTTTCTGTTCCGTTTTCAGGATTTGGTTTCAGTTGTGTTTTTTGTTTACTTTTGTGACTTCTAAATAAAGACCTGCATTTGGACCCAGACCCTTGTTTACACGGTGTGTTCACTTACTGTGCCATGACACTATCAGTCTTATGATGTAAGTGGATGGGAATCACGGCTAAAACATACAATAAAAAAAAAAACACACACAAACAAAACCAAATTAAACCCTGCGGCTCGTGACGATAAATTGATGTGTCAAGACACAAAGTGATTGGTCTATGCAAGAAACTGAACAGTATTTATATCGGTTTTTTTTGCCTCTGTTTCACGCAATGTCCGAACTATTAGAACTCTCCTGAGCGTGTCCTCCTGTGCGCGTTCTCAGCAGCAGGTGCATGAGGCGTCATCTTCTTCTTGCTTTATGGCAGATTGCAGACTTAAGGCTGATTTATACTTCTACGTCGAAACCTTGCGTAGCATAGCCTGACGTGCACCTCTCCAAAAATGTCACAGCACGTCAAATCTACGCGGGCCGCAAGGGCTGTGATTGGTCTGCTAGTACCCCTCCCTCTGTATGTATTTGAGTTTTGTGTGTTTTTTGCACTTTAATATATTTTAATGTTCCACCTTCTTATTTAAAATAAAACAAAGCAAAGAACAAGCGTCTTATCATTTATTATAAAATGTAGCATTACATCACATTGTTGTTCACGACAAACAGTTGTTCTTTCATGGTACGTTACAAGTCCTTGTGGAGATTGAAAGAATGCCATCTTCTGCTGTTCCGTTGCTGTCTCTTTTTTTGTAGTTTTAAATAAATGATCTGTTCTTTGATATTTATTTTCCGCAGTCACGACTGATGCTTTTCCGACAAGCTCCTTCTTCTTCGGCTTTTGTCGTGGTACTGTGTGAATCAGAGGTAAAAAACTATATAAATACTGTTCAGTTTCTTGCACAGATGATCGTTTTGTGCCGTGATTCCCATCCACTTACATTATAAGACTGATTGACTGCATTGATTTGAGTTAAAAATCTTGGTTTGTGTTCTACTGAAGAAACAAAGTCACCTACATCTTGGATGCCCTGGGGGTAAGTAGATAAACATCAAATTTACATTTTTGGGTGAACTATCCCTTTAAGAAACTGGTGAGACCTAGCGCTAATCTTCCATACCTCTGTCTTTGAGATCAGCTCTTTTGCTATCTATTCAGCTATTATTTGCTATCTGTTTGGCTTTCAAATGTTTAGAATGATTTTGCTGGCCGTATTAAAATGCAAAAGCACCTTAACAGTTAATGTATACATTTGTCATACCATATGTTTGTTCTACTTTATGTATCCAAAAGCAATGTAAAAGACATTTATACTCCAAAAATGGTTATTCAGATTTTTTGGAATAGTTCTTTATGATCAGTTCATGTGCCTTATTTAACACTATCTGTTTTTGAATTAATTTGTTATATTTCATTTTTATGTGGTTAACAGCTATGAAATTGGGTCTCTGTACCAGAGTTTCTAATGCATTTTTTTTTTTTTTTGTTCTTAAAATTCTTCATCCGTCCAGTGTTTCTGAATCACCAAAATAAATTAATTCTTAAGCATCCATTCTGCTCTTGTCTTAACATCTTTTGAATGATCTCTGGCACTGCAGATTGGTATATTATTTTTTGATGCAGTAAGATCCACTCAGATGAGAAAATGATATCAAATATTAAATTATTGTAGAAGGAATACAAATGTTTTAATATTAATATAAAAATATTAAAAATGTATAATATTAATACTTTATATAAAAATTCATAATGAAAGATTAATTTAAAAAAGGGGCAAAAGCAGGACATCCTGGACAAAGGTAAGAATAATAAACTGTGAATTTGAAAATATTATTAATCATAAAATAAATGTATATAAAACTGTACTTCTTTTAATAGGTGACATTCACAGGTGTTAAAAAAAGAAGTCACAAGCTGGATGAAGGTTGATTTGGCCTTGTGTTCCAAGGGACTCTTTTACATACATAACTTTGCTAAATATATCATACCACAGTGCCCTCAGCATTAGAAATTAAGCATGTTTCTTCAGAATATCTTGTTATGCATGTGTTCCATGTTTTGTTAAGATTGGACACTGCATTCAGAAAATTAATCATTGTGGGTCTGACTCAAAAATGTATCAGCATACATCTCCACGTGAGACCTACAGACTTGGTGCCAATCCAGACATCAGTCTTTTGTTTGCATGAGTAATGTATAATTATTTTATTACAGTCCTCTAGCTGCTTATAAGTTATGTTTACCACAGGGATTCAAACTGGTGAGAAATATAGTCAATCATTATTTAACCAATGTTATATGTGTAAACAACCTGTAGGCGAGGCATTGTATCACCACAAGGGGACATTACTGTACTGTCATAAAAACATACAGTAGGCCAAGCAGGAAAGTAGTATACTGGCGCTTAGTACATACTATTTTAGTTTACAAATAATATTTGGAGCATCATAATACAACACTAAAAATTTCAAACAACATTGTTACATTGTTGTCAAATGCGACCTCACAGTATAAATTAGGAGCGATTTTTAGTTGTCATCTAAAAGTGCTTTATTATAATAATTTTGGCTGTCTGATAATGAGTCAAAAACAATGAGGTGTTAAAAATCACAGCTGATAACACCACCTCATATGTCTCACTGGAAACAGGTCAAGTTGTGTGCATTGCATTGTGGGATACATGTGCTTGGGTTGTACACTGCACATTCTGGTGCCATGTACAAAAAATGCATACTATGAACAGAATAAATAGTAGAAATTGTATGAGTAATATGGTAGTATGATACTCCTTAATTGTTTCATATAATAAGTACTTTAAAGTATGTGATTTATTTATAATGCTGGATGAAGATGAATAACTAGACAGATTAATGCACAGACGAACAGTACACTTGATTATAAGGGCAAGACGCTTATAATAAATTTGATTTTAATATTACTTCATTTCGATGTTAATCAAAAATTTCCAGTATTACAGTACAGTTCAGTGCGTATTTTGTAATGTATGGGTTTGACAAACAATTAGTTTCTCTTATAAATATTTCCTAAGAAATGCATGTAATGAAAGAGACTTTTCTCAAATTTATTTGGAGACATTCTGATAAGTATGACAGAAGCAAAGTGAAGAAATTCACTCAGTGGTAAGAATTATGACAGTAACTCAAGTATATTGGATGGAAAACACCTTTATCAAGATGCATTTGAAACACAATCCTTTAAAAGAATGTACAGTCATACTAATATGAATATGTAACATTTTGTGCGTTAATAACCATATTAATAGTTGCTATAGGTACTAGTGGCACGGGACAATGACCTGAACTCTAAAAGAATCAGATGATCTCTGATCATGAAGAAAGTATGTGGAGGCTCTACTGGATGACTGCTGATGGAGGGCAAGTTACTGGGGTACCAGTCGAGGAGAGGCCCTTTCGGTCCTCTGGATGCCCTTTACACAGCACTGCTATCAAGCCTGAGCTTCCTTCTCCTTTGCCTTCTGTTCCCGGTTATACCTGAGGGGAATAAGAGCTCATATATTGAACATCCCCCAACTTGGTCACACACCTAAATTACACAATATGCTGGAAGGTCCGGTCTGCTTTATTGCTACCAGTCTTGTTAAAGCAACCTGAGTTCACAGCAGATAAAATGTGAAAAAAGGTTGTTCTTTAATGGCACAACAGCAATAAAGCATACCGTTTTATTTAGAGAGAGGGTGGAAAATGGTCATGAGAAATAAAATTATGAGTGGTTTGGGTGCAAAAAATCTTCAATAATAATAAAAAAATAAGTACACTTCAAGTGGGAAAACAATATATAAATATATCATTTTAGGTAACATAGTATTAGACAATGCAGCTGTTTCCTTTTAATAAGCTATTTTATTATATACATCTACATAGCTGGCGCCCCTGTGTCCTTCTCGGTAGGGCTGGGCGATATATCGAACGATATGATCATGCGCATCTAGTCAGTAAAGCCGGTTCCCTGATTAGCGCTAAATCGCCATCACCTGCTTTCAAATGGAGCGGCATTTAATAGACAGAGCCGTAGTTCACTGACAAGGTACGCAATATCGCGTTCATTTTCGCAGATGAATCGCCTTCGATAATGAACGTGATATTGCATAGCTTGTCAGTGAACTACGGCTCTGTCTATTAAATGCCGCTCCATTTGAAAGCAGGTGATGGCGATTTAGCGCTAATCAGGGAACCGGCTTTACTGACTAGATACGCACAGGGCAGGACTTAGGCAGGCGGGCTTGAGGTTATGTTTGGGCCCTATACCTACAATACAAATGCCCTCAAATAGAAAATCATTATGGAGTAACACAAAATGAACAAACATGCTTTAAGGCTTATAAACAGTACAATTAATATGCAACATGTCTAGGCTATAGTCATAATTTAAATGTAATATTAAATATTCATTATAATATAATAAACAGGATGTGTTCTCTCAGTTGAGAATCAAAACACTGAAATAACTTTGAGCAAAAAAAAACAACAAAAAAAAAAAACAGATGTTGGCTTATTAGTATTATAAAAGTTATTGTTATATCTGTGTCCTCTTATGTCAGGTTCTTATTTAATAAATAAATTCAATCAAATAAAAAGACATGCTGGCTATTAAAAATCAAATTAAGTCACTATCAACAAAATTTATAGATGGATTGTGCATAAATGTTAAGTTTTAAATATTACATTTTAATGTAGAAATATTAAAAATATAAAATAAGCTACTTTTATTTAAATATGAAACTACAACCGCCAGTAGGTGGCAGCAAGTGACTGTCTTAATGATTGAGTTGAATCAACCAATTCTTTTTAAAAAGCTGATTCATTTAACTTTGCAAACGACTACTTTGAATCATTTACTGGTCCGTGTAACCCTGAGGAACAAAACACTTTGGAGATGCAGCGGTTCTGCTGTTTGTTCTATTTTCTTTCTGACATAGCAAAACGGAATTCTGTAAGTTGTTGTTTACTATACATTTGCGATCTTGCAGATATATATATATATATATAAAAAACGGACTTGTTTGTGTGATAGGCTAAGTCCTACATCATAGGCATAGCTATGTTATAAAAGCAGAAACTCATTAAATAGTCATTTTTTATTTAAAATCATTTTAATGACATATCTTCCCCACTATGTGTAATGGCAGTAAGATAAGAAAGAGCGCTCAAAACTCATCAGATGATCGCATAATTTAGTGCAACATTAATATATTAATATAAAATCATCCTCTGTAAAAAAAATGAGGTGTGAACATTTGAGAATTTATGATTATCTTTATAAATGTGCGCTCTTCTGGGCTAAAAGCTTAATGGAGCTGAAGTAGCCATGTGATAACAAACCAATTGATGCAAACGCGATTCAGTGTCCTTCTATGTGAAATGTCAGTTTATGAATACCAGTTTATGCTGTTTGATTGTGAACTTGAAGGTCTAGTTGTAGTTGTAAGCTGTAGTAGCCTCAGCTTGCCCGTTTAGATCTTGCGCTGCATGGTTGCCAGGTTTTCACGACAAAACCTGCCCAATTGGTACTCAAAACTAGCCTAAAGTAACCCAATCGCATTTCGAGGGGTCCCCTGGTAAAAATCGCATTTTAGGGAATAAATATCACGTTCTTGTGGTCGCTTAAACCCGCGGACATGAAAATCAACCCGCCGCAGAAACAGTGTTAAAGTAGCCAAATTCCGCGGGGAAAGCGCTGGCTTGGCAACACTGCTCGCCTGCGCAGTGGAAATGCGGTTAATAATGAATGAATTCTGAATAGCGTATAATAATGAACAAATCAAACAAACATAAATGGGCAAAGGCGGGGCCCCCTCCAAGGTGGGGCCCATGGGCTGCAGCCCACTCAAGCCCAATGGTAAGTCCGGCCCAGGATACGCATGATCATATCGTTAGATATATCGCCCAGCCCTACTTCTCGGCATGAAATGGAAGTTACGTTCCTCTTTTCTACCCTATTGTGATGTATATCCAAGCGAAACCGCTGCTTGAACGAGATAAAAATGAATGTAGGGCAGGATTTAATTTGGTCCAGCAGGAATTGATTGGATCATTGTTATTTGCTATTGCTGAAGGGGAGATGTTATTGTCCCGCCCTCGCAACAGTGAACACATCGTCAGAGAAGAGAAGAGGTGTCAGTGCAAGGGGGAGGAAAGGATGTTTGGATTTAATATTACGAGGGCATGTGAATAAAATAAACAAATATGTGCACAGATATCATTTCTAATAATAATTTTAAAAAAAATAATGTTGACTTGAAGTTTCACTTTTTTTGTCACAGCCATTGACAGATCCAGAAATGAATCACATGCAGCTGTTGTGAATGACGTGATATCAGATGGCTTTTACGCAAGACTTGATGCACTTCACTGCCAGACTGTTTGCGTCAGCTGAAGGTTTGTTTGGAAACTGGACAAAAGTCTAAAATCAAGAACATTCACCTTTTACCTGTTTCCCCATTAACATGATTTTAGTGTGTAGATGAATGAGAGTACTCACTTCCATATTCTGTAGAGCTGTGATCCTCCTGCACCTCCAACAAAGAAGTTTACAGCAAAGAGATTCCAGTTCTTGGGTATAATAACCAAGGAATACCGGGACCAAATAAGACCTGAATAACAGAGAGTGAGGGAGACTGGGATGTTTGAATTGTTCAGGTATTTTTTTAAGAATTGGTTACTGTGTGAGATATACCCGTGGCTGTCAACACAGCAGACTGGGAGGTACTGAGTTTCTCTGCTGGACGTGTCATGTCTGCAAAGCCAGCTATGACCAGACCCTGTGTGAAATCAGAAATGTAACAGTTATTTATATATATATATATATATATATATATATATATATATATATATATATATATATATATATATATATATATATATATATATATATATATCAATTAATCCAAAGAACATCCAGATCCTGTGTGTTATTAATCTTACCCATTTAAACATTGGTGCCCAGAAGAAAACCGTCTTTGGACCTAAGAAATAAAGCAAATCAGTACAGTTAAACTTATGTTTCACAGGTCAAATATTCTCAAAGAATGTGTGTAATTGTGACAGCAATCAGGTGTTTCAACATACAAAACAGTACAAAAAAACGTACTGACACAGAAGAGAATTTTGGGTGATTTTTACATTAAATGCTTGTTTTTGCCAGTACATTTTGTGGCTGTGTTTTCATAGCAAATATGTATAATATCTTTCTAAAATATGAAGGTAAATGTAAAATTTACACAGTACACAGACTTGAACCTGCATGCCTGTGAGCTGATGGCACTGATGACTTTAAGTGATTTTCAATAAGAAATACAATATACAATGGCTGATGGTACAAATGTTAAACCCGTTATGGATTATTATTTGCTAACAATCAATGTTTAAATATTCAACAAGACTAACTGTACTGATCAGCTTAGTGGAGTTCCAGCCATCAGTGATCTTCATAATACAAGAAGTTTGTATTAGATCATCTAAAAAAAACAATCTGCATTAAAAAGACAACTTTTAATATCATTTAATAAAAGATCAGTCATCTCTAGTGCTTAATATGACCCCTCCCTCTGCCAAACGTGAAGCTGAGGTCAAAATCTGTTCTTTTGTTTAAATCTTTTTTTTAGATTCCTGTCAGTCAATCTCTGCTTATCATCAACACACATGTAATTTGATCTATATTTATTCTATCACCAGTGACTAGAACTATAAACACTTTAACTCCCTTTAGAGAACTCATGTGAGATTATTAGAACAGGAAATATTTTCAGTAATTCAGCAACAGAGATTATTACATAGAACGATTTTCTGTTTCTTCAAGGGCACTTTCCACAAATACAGTACAGTACAGAATACAGTTTTTTACTTTTTCATTAAATGTACACTTAAAATCTTACATGTACAATGGATTATTGTTTAAAATCATAAATATATAATACTAATTGGAAAATTACAATCACATAAATCAAGACTTTAAAGGCATTAGTAGTGTCCCAAAATTTGAAAATACATTAAAAATGAGTTTAAACATATTCAATTTAACAGGTTTAGGCACATTCTTTCACTGACCAATTGATCAAAATGAAAAGACAGTGTTAATTCTCACTTATAATATTTGTAAATACGTTTTTAAAACGATTTGTAAGCCCTGGTTTGCACTCAAAATCACTGAAAATGGCAAAAACACAAAAGCAAGTATGGCAAGACCAGAACTGCAGACCAGTGTCAACAACACATCAAAAAATAAATAAAACAAATAATAATAATAATAAAATGTAATATTATACAGTGACTATAATTTATTAATATAATAAACCTCAATTCCATTCTAAGTTATGCATCGAAGGAGACTAATTCTGATCTATTCGTGCACCAAGTTCATTAGTACCTTTATTTTAAAGCACTGGAGTCGCTTTGATTTTTGACCTTGATGAGACAAAAACACCTGATCAGGTAGCAGTCTCTCTGGCTGCACCGTCACTTCAGGGTGTGCGGTCACCTCAAGAGGTTAACAGGATCAGTATCAGTGACAAATAAGCTGTCACGCTAACAGCATTTGTGTTACCTGCAGGGTGGTTATAAATGGGTCTCAGTTTAGCCGGCAGCACATGCTCGATCCTGTCGAGGATTCTGTGGTAAGAAGCTCTCAGCCCCATCATAGCCATGACTGCTAAACAAGCTAAATGCTACCACTGCACTCACGAAAATAACCTCTGAGGACGTGCAGAGCACTCTGCTGCTATTGACCCGTGATGTTACCAAAAGGCAAGAGCCCGTCGTCAGGAAAACAAGACCTTTGGACGAGCATAAAGTACAAAGTCTACGTTATTGTCCGACTTTCGACCTTGCTAATGTAGTTTACTGCTATGTTGTCTTTCGAAGTGTCAATGGGAACGCGTCGCAAAACTAATTGCGTCATGACGTAGATGAGCCGCTGAGGTAAAGGATTGGTTAATGTGGCCACGCCTCTTTGTCTGATTGGCTGGAAGGAGCTCGCACGCTCTTAAAAGGCGGGGCCTCGTCAGAAAAATAAGTTCTTTTCGCGGTCACGTGGAGAGTTTTATAAAATCCAGGAAGATTATTGTGAAAGGCTGGGCGTAAAAGTTAAAAGTCTCCATGCATGTCCATTCACTTAAATAAATAAATAAATCGTCCTTCACAGTGTCCTTTTTGAGCGAAGAGAGTAGTATGACAATTGCATGTTCGGAACAAACATTTATTGATGAATTGGTTGATTTTTTTTCTTGTTTAATACAATACTATGTGTTAATTAAATGTGACCCTGGACCACAAAACCAGTCACAAGGGTCAATTTTTTGAAAGTGAGATTCATACATCATCTGAAAGTTGAATAAATAAGCTTTCCACTGATGTATAGTTTGTTAGGATAGGACCATATTTGATACCACTATTTGAAAATCTGCAATCTAAGGGTGCACAAAAATCTAATTATTGAGAAAATCGCCTTTAGAATTGTCCAAATGAAGTTCTTAGCAATGCATATTACTAATAAAAATGTTTTGATATATTTGCGGTAGTAAATTTACAAAATATCTTCGTGGAACATGATCTTTACTTAATATCCTAATGATTTTTGGCATAAAGGAAAAATCAATAATTTTGACTCGTACAGTGTATTTTTGGCTATTGGTGGTCAAGGGTCACAAATATACTGCATTGCTTTTATATTTGCAAAACGTTTTTTTGTCTAAATATTTTTTATATTTTTAAACTGTATTTTTATTTCTTTTTTTCCTGTATGGGACATGCATCTTTCCCATCGCTTTTAATCAGGGACCAATCACTTTCCTTTTTTTTTAAATAAAGACATTCTTTCGCACGTCAGTTACACAATCTTCTCAAATAATAAGTTTTAAACTATTGTTTTTAATATTTTAGTGTACAAATACTGTAGGTGAAAAAAAATTGTGTTGAGATTTGAACGCAGTCGGTGATTGGCGAATCTGCGTAACTCGTACGCACACTTGACGCGCTCCAGCTCGACCCACACATTACAGTCAACATACTGCGCGTCTCTGCCTTCCATTGGCTTTGGGCTCGAGATAGATTTGACGTACCAGAGCAGCAGAAGCTAAAGCGGATAGCCAAACAAGAAGCGCAATATTTTTACTACAGCTCAATGCAATCATGCACAAAGTGTCTGAAACGGATCGCCGTGGGGGTGTCGATATCGAGGAGTAATATTTTCTCATTCATCCAGTATCAGTTGTTGATGAACTTATAGCGACTATTAGGCGCTGTAAAGGGAAACAATAATAATCAGACGCCACTGAAGGAAGACAAACAAACAAGAAAAGCGTCTGCTCTCCCCTTCTCATCCATGAATGTCTCAACATTAGAGGTTTAAACACCATGTCCTGCTCTGGCAACCTCATTTGGGATGTACGAAAACGCGCCATTGGATGCACAGATCCATATGCGGTCAGGACAAATTATTTAGGTAAGGAACTACGACTAATATCACACCGTTGCACTTGAACATCAGAGACTTGTTGACCAAGACTTTCTAGGTGACAGCTGTCATTTGAGCTGGTAAACAGGACAGGGACACTGGTTAAAGATCATCTGATCTGTTACTCTAATGCTGATCTGTTTTCAGAACGACATGTTATCGGTGTCATTGGTTACTTTTTCACGGTGTTTAATTGGTTTACTTATTTTAATACAAAAAAATAAAAATAAACAGAAATGTTCAGCTGATTTGTCTGGGAAGAGCTCTGAGTTAAATTGCATTGTGTTTATTTTTAGATTTACAGGGGTCATATTCTGCTAAAAGAACATTATGTTGTGTATTTTGTGTAATGCAATGTGTTTATGCGGTTTAAGGTTCAAAAAGCACATTATTTCCCACATAATGTACATTATTGTTGCTCCTCTATGCCACGCCTTTCTGAAACGTGTCGATTTTTACAAAGTTCATCGTTCTGAAAAGCGAGGTGTGAGCTGATTGGCCAGCTATCCAGTGCGTTGTGATTGGCTGAATGCCTCAAGCGTGTGACGGAATGTTACGCCCCTTGCCATACTGTGATGCTGTCTCCCAGCGCGACAAGACAAAAACAATAAAACCCATTACAAACGAGGCATTTGTTGCATCCAGTGGGGACATAATCACTGATTATAATGACTTATACTGTCTTTTTACGCGTTCCACAGCGCGAAGTTGATGTATTTCCTCAGCGACCAGCACAGAGCAGCTCTAGGCATGACAAAGCGGCTTTTGGAAGGCCAAACAAAGTAGTTTCACTTTCAAAATGAAACACACTGCATCTCCACAACATGGCGTCAGCGAAAACAACAACACTACAACGAGAATAAAAGTTACGCCCTCTTTCTTTGCGTGAACATTTGGGCGGTGTTATGCAAATCTTCCCACACCGTGACGTAGATCTTGTGGGGGCGTGTTTAAATGAGGCGTTTTAGGAGGGCGTGGACAAGTCTTAACTTTTATAAAGAATATCTCTTTGGGTTTGAGACTTTAGTCTTTGCAGCTGTACAGATTTTCTTTATGCACCAAGAGCTTGTAACACCCTAAAGAGAAAATTGAAATTGCATCATATGACCCCTTTAAGGGGAAGTACTACAGTTAAATTGGCAATAGTATTCTCCTTCCTTTTCTGCCTTGTGATTTTACCTGTTTGAATTCTTAAAATATGCAAATGATGCACATCTTATTAAATGTTCACAGTTGGATATTATTTTAAAAGTGAAATAGACCCCACAGATAACTTAACAAATGTTACTATTGTTTAATGCTATCAGTCCTTCACGAGTCCTTTGTTCAAAAGGTTATTTTCCAAAATATAGAAGCAAACATTATGTGGCATATAAAAATGAACCATTTCTAAGTTATAATGAACTGTAAATTGCCAAGAAAAAAGATTTAAAAAAAAAAACCTCTGACAATTAAGACCAATATAATTTAAGTAGCAATATCTTAAAAGAAGGATCTAGCTGTCATGAGATATTAATAGGTTTGTGTTTTCACATTTTACAGTATGTATGCAAATTGGTGTATGCATTCATTGAATGTCAGCACAGATCTTAAGGCCCGTTCACACCAAGGACGATAACTATAAAGAAAACGATAAAGATATAGTTCTAAAAATCGTTTTCAGTATTAAAGAACAGCAGAGTCCACACCACAACTATAACGATAAAGACAAAGAAAAACGATATCTTTGGAATCACTTTCAAAACGATTTTTTTCCAGCTGATGAATGATAAAAAATTGACAGCCAATCAGAATCCATCCTGCTGTAACGCGCTCGAGAATTTAAAGCGGCAGAAGAGCGTGCGCTTAGAATAAACAGAAGATATCGTTCGCTGGTGTGGACGCTAATATCGTTATCTTTATAGTTATCTTTATAGTTATCGTTCTTGGTGTGAACGGGCCTTTAAGGGCAACAAAGTGAAAAAAGATTGATTTATGACACTAAATTTACTTGATTTATCACACAAAACATGTTCTGTTGTTTCTAGAATGATTTTCAGTATTAAGTACAGATATGGCTTGCAGATATCTTTGATTTATTGCTGTGTAGGACCGGGACTGCCGATGAAATTTAGCTACCTGGCTAAATCTGGCACATTTTGCGTAGATATTTCTGTATTATTAATGTGTATTGTCTCTGAGAAAATAAATAATTAAATAAATTAAATATATATTTTAGCTCTTATTTATTTTTTGATAGAGATCCTCAGTATATTACCATATCGGGATTGTAAAATGTTTCCAAAAAAGTTCATAGTACACACAAACACACACACAAAATAAATAAATAAATAATTACTGACTCTTACATTGTTCAAAACCTGGATTTCTTTTCTGCAGTATAGAACACAAAATGAGTTATTTAGTGGAATGTCCATGCTGTTCTTTTCTGTACAATGATAATGAAAAGAGACAGAAGCTGCTAGGCTCTAAAAAACATCATAAAAGTACCTGTGAGGGTTTGAAATAGAATAGCGATGACAGAATATTCACTTTATCTAGGAGAGGAGATGCATTTTCACTCAGTATTACTACGTGACAGTGAAGAGAATCTGACATAATCTAATCTTTAAAAGTCATTTTCACGCAAATCACCATATTTTACCCTCCTGGTGAATTTGTAGCTCTGTTATGTAGCCCTCTGCAACATAACACTTGAGCTAAGAGACCTGAGAGAAGTGTCAGCCAGTCTTAGCAGACTTCAAAGCACGCTTATGTAATAGAATCCACCTAGTCTGACCCAAAAGTAATACAGATAATACAAATTTAGCTAATTTCTTCTCTGTAGCCTAATAATTAAATGTGGAATTCTATGTGATCAATGGATTGTGCCAATATGTTGAATATTTGGTGTCTGTGAGCTGTTTTACCCTGGATCTCACATTCAGATAGTGATGATAGCATATCGTTCAGAGAATTCCGTATTTAGCTCGGCTCTCGTTCATGTTATACAGCCTGCCAATGCCAACGGTTAGAAACGCATACGATATCAGCCAAAAAAACAACACAGAGTATCTCTGTTTTATGCATTTGTGAATGGACAAATGTTAACAAATGTTAACAACTGCTTGTTTACCAATTCTAACCTAGTCAAAAATCCTGAGTTTGTGCATGAATTTCAGCTTTTGTTTTCTGTTGGCAGACCATTCTCTGTGAGGTTGTACCATCAATGCATAGAGCAGTGTCATCTCAGGCTACTGCTGTTCTCCAGGCTCGCACCATTGAAAATGGTTGACCTAAGTTTGGCACTTGCTATTTGTAGCTCCTTATTACACAGCTGAAAATACTGTCATGGAAAGATCTGTCTTTTACCAACCACACACAGATATCTGCTTGTCAGGAACAGAAACATAAATGCTATTAATGTTTCTTAATGCAAACAGCATTGAATGTGACTTGGTATTGTAATTGTAAAGCACCAGTATTGTTGGGTTCTAAACCACAGTATTTGCATGTCAAATAAATCTGAGGTAATTTATAAGTGGTTAGACAAGCAAAAAACAAAACAAGAACCAAATCAGGGTAGTTGACATTATTACAACAGTGTACGGGTACAGGGTGTTTTCCGTCTATGTACAGCGATTCAGCAAATGCAGGAGGTAATGTAATAGTGTTGTGAGAGTTCTCCAAAGCAATGAAGATACCAGCAGCCATTAACAATCATTCCTGCCTTCTCAGCCACATAATATAGTTTTATGGTTTCTTCATTTACACCATAAATGAGCTTTCAAACTTAGATTTGTGCCTATTATTTATATAAACTTGTTCATATATTGTATAACTAAGCTCAGCTTTTTATTTGATCGAAAATACAATGAAAACATAAATATTGTGAAATTTGATCAGAAATTAAAATATTAATTTATGAATTTAATATTATATTTAATTTAATATATAAATATATTTTAAAATTTAATTTATTCCTGTAATGCAAAGCTGAATTTTCGGCATCCATTATTCCAGTCTTCAGTGTCACATGATCCTTCAGAAATCATTCTAATATCCTGATTTGGTGCTTATAATTATCAATGTTGGAAACAGTTGTGCTGCTTAAAATTTATTTAGAAGCTGTGATACCTTTTTTAAAAGAATTTTATGATATCTATTTGTAATTGTTTTTTTTTTTTGTTTTTGGTTTTTTTGTAAGAATTATAAGAATTGTTTACGTTCAGTAGCCATTAACAATCATTCCATTTCTTTAAAAAACATCCTGCTAGAAGATGGGGAGAAACCTGTTTGGAAACAGTCAGTTGTGGTATATATTCGGTGATGCCAATGGCACAGAGAACTGAATTGAACGTGGGAGAGGTTAAATACTGTTCTTATTCTATGTAAATTAACAGACAATGCAAATGACCTTGGACGTGAAAACTGCCACAGTAAAATGTATAATTTTTTTTTCTCTACAGGCAGAAGAGAGTTTGTGCAACGACTGAAACTCGAAGCTGTTCTCAATGTGCACGATGGATGCGTAAGTCTTTCAAGTTTTTGTTTCACCTGTAATGAAGTCTCTAGTTGATTTCTGATGCTCTTGCCCCCCAGCAGTCTTTTTTTGTTGGTTAATTTTTTTCCTTGATAAATGTGCCTGTAGGAGAATGTGCCTGTCTGGGTTATATCATCTCACGGGAATCACTGTGCTTCTATTTTGTGTGAGTGTTGTGTGTGCGTCCCTTTCTACCCACTTATCAGCGGCTCCTGTTCTTTATCTGTCAGTGATTTTAAACTCAAAGGCTGATAGGTGCCAGGCAGCCTTTGGGGACGTCATTTTGTCAGTGCTTTACTGCTGGGACATCAGAGAAAGCCATGTACTCTACTTTAATTGCAAGCCTCCCAAATAAACACTCCAATATAACCGTTAACAGACTTTAACAGACTGGAACAGGTTTCACTTTGTTTGCGTCAGTGAAAATGATTTGGTGTTTTGCTATTATCTGGTAACGTCCTTCATACTGAGTATGGTAGTAATAGTTAAGTGACCTTTGTGAGCTTTGTGACCTAAAGATGGGTAGAAACACAGCAGGAAAAAAATTGCAGCACTTTAATATGGTCTACCAAGGGCTGATCACAATATGCAGATACAACACATGACCTTTGTAAAGCCCCCGCTGGTAGATGCCATTTATTAAACATCCTAACCTACACAGTAGCCAATAACAAATGTAGAAATTCTTCAATTTATAACTTCAGTTTATTTATTTGTATTATCTGTATTCTGATTAATGAAATAATTTTGTTTGTACATGTCTTCTTATATCCCATATTAAGCTAAAACACATCATTTAAAAAATTTGCATTGCACCCCTAAATTTTTTTAACATGCTCCTAAGTCAACTTAGGAGCACATGTGCTCCTTGGGAAAAAGTTAAGCATCAAGACCTGCAATTGTAATTGGGTTGCAAGTAAAAGGTTGCAGATATAGCATCTAGATATTGTTAGCTAGTGGTCTCTAAATCTAGCTTTCACTTTGTAGGTTGATTTATATTCCCATAAATTAAAGAAAAATATGTGTTTGACCATAAACTGCCCTTACAAACATATCTAATTCTATCCTTAAAAAAAACATGGAATTTGTGCCTTTTTTGCTTTAAATAAAACAGTTTCCTTATTCCGTTTGATCAGATGACCTTCCTCATTCATTCTTTATGAACTCTTGTCAGTTCACAATCAGGACTAATGCACAAAAAACATGCTATGCATTTTTAACTGCAAGAAGACTTTGGGGTAACGTTTCAGGTTCCATTTTAGCACACTCCCCACGTACACTAATGACACAGTTGAGGCTGCTTTCAACGCTTGTTATTTTTATATGCAATGCATCTTACTACATCTAACACAATCTAAATCCATCTCCCCACTACACAAAGCAGAGCCATAGAGTGAAAAGCGGAAGAGCAGAATGAGGGATAAATGCTTAATCCCTCCCAGTGATGTTATTTTAGAAAGGCGGAGATCAAAGGAAATGGACCCTCTGTGATGAGGTTTGAGCTGCTCTAGAAAGAGGAGGAAAAGCATGTATCAGCCTGGAGTTAATGAAATATTGATCGCTTGCTCTTAAAGGCACCGGCAGCACACACTACCTCATTCCATTTCAGTTCTAAAACCTTAAAGCAGGATTTTATGTGATAGTTAAAATAATGATGATATAAGTAGTAAGGGCTGGGCAAAAAATATTGATTTCTCGATTTTAATCGATTCTCATTTTTACGAAACACTATCGATTCTTAAATCCTAAGATAAAAGAAAGACTAAAATATACTGAAATTCGTATCCTGTATCAGGTAATTGCTCAATTAGTGTTTCAACCATGGAAAGATGTCAGTTTAAAAGCTTGTAAACTTGAAATCACATAACGTCACATTTACCTCATAAACTCGATAGTCAGGTAGAGAAATGTACTCTAGAGAGGAGCATTATGCTAAATATATGCACCATATAATATATTAATGACAGTTTTTACTGCTATGCAATGTTGAATTTATGTTTTAATAAATCCATCATGTTTTTATGACAGCCACCATTCAAATGTTTAAACGAACATTTGGAGTAGAAATATAATTATGTAATTTATAATAACTTTATTATTATAAAAACTTATTTGAGTGTAATTTAGGTGTTTGTATATAAATCAGATAATTTTAACCTTCAATATTATAGTAATGTAGAACCAACTGATTTTATGTATATTTTACAGTATTCGTTTTTTTAGTATATAGATATCTGATATATATCCAGAATAATCGATATTGAATTGAATTGAATAGAATTGAATCGTGAAATTTTTGTCAAAAACCAAGCCTTATCAATGGTGCTCTGTTAATGATGTCAACAAATGGAAATGACTTCTGTGGAACATCTTCATCTTTGTGTTCCAAGAAAGAAATTTTATGGGTTTTTGAATCTATGATGACAGAGTGTTACATTCTGGTGAGCTATTTCTTCAAAGAAATTGATGGAGATATACTAAATTATGGCACAGTTTATTAAACAGAAGAAATTAGCATTTTGTTTTAGGGGTAATCAACATTGTTGTTTCTATTAGCTGGTATTTATGTTTCTTTAAAGGTCAACACCATATCCTGGAATGAGACCGGAGAATACATCTTATCAGGTTCCGATGACACTAACTTGGTTATCACAAACCCTTACAACAGAAAGGTAAGATAACGATACAAATGCTATAATTAAAACTGTATTTCACTTTAGTACTGTGTGCTAATGTAGGCATGGTCTTAAAATATTGGATTATTTTTCATCTCTGGCGTACATATTGTTATTGGAATATATTTGAATTTATAAATGATCGTATCGTGGATATTGGATATTATTTAGTCTAATTTACATACATGTATAGATGACCTTTTCTGTTGTCTAATACTCACTTAAAGTTCATCTTTAAGAACTAAGTCATAATTAAATAACTGTTAACTATTTTTTTCATGCTGTCCTTTTTTAAATATCGATTTTAAGTTTATAGTCCTTTTTAAAATTTATTTAGATAAAATACCGTTTAAAATAATATAATTTTTAATACAATCCATTTATTAGTTATAGGCCATAAAATGAAAATGATTGTCATCTGTATCCATCAATATCTGCCAGAAATTTCTAGAAAAGTATCTAAAAATGTTGATGCATTGAATTCTGATCATTCTAAAATTTTAAAGCTTGATTAAACCAACCCTGTGCAAATCAGTGGCCTGTTGTTGTTTTTTGTTCAGTATGTTAAAATTAATATGCTGTACTTCTGTCTTTAGGTCAAGACGACTATTCGTTCAGGACACCGGGCTAACGTCTTCAGCGCAAAGTTCATGCCCCACACTAATGATCAACAGATTGTGTCCTGCTCAGGAGATGGCATAATTTTCTACACACACACAGAGAAGAGCCAAGAAATCAACAGGCAGTGCCAGTTCACCTGCCACTATGGCACTGCTTATGAGGTACGATGTTATGTGAATAGTGCTGTGAGAAGGAAATGAAAGCCACAAAGTGGGATAGGTAACGTTTGACATGTGGTGAGATGGAGGTTGATGTCTTACATTTTTCTCTTTCTGTTTTTTCTCAGATAATGACGGTGCCAAATGACCCATATACCTTCTTGTCCTGTGGAGAAGACGGTACAGTGAGGTGGTTTGACTTGCGGATGAAGACGAGCTGCACAAAAGAGGACTGTAAAGATGTAAGAAGGTTTTGAATGCGTAATAGATGCATACATCATCAAACACTGTATACCCAAAATCTCAGCATGTTTCTTTTTGGTAGTGCTCTGGGGAGGAGCTGCTGGCTCCCCTCCCACACCCTTCAGTCTCACCATTACAGCTGGTGAATAACACATTTTAGAGGAAGCTGCATCCAACCTTGATTTTTCAACCCACAGAGTGTGTGCGGTGAGGACGCTGTTAGCCTGAGGGCACAATTGCTTTCTGTTGCTATCAGAAGGCATGTTTGTGTGAGGCAGAGACAACAAGCACACTGCTTGTAAGTGCTGTTTGGATCTCTGCTTGGGCTCTGCCAGTGGGAGGGCTTCGGCTGTTGGATAGGTTTAAAATATGCAATAGATGTGAAGCAGGATTTTGAACCTATTCATAATAAATAAATAATAAAATAAATGTATTTTATAATCTTTTATAATCATAACGGTATATACTTATACCATTACTGATCTGATGCAGTAACAGTAACATTTATATATATATGTTTTGAAAGAAAAATGAATACTTTCATTTATCAAGGATGCATTCAGTTGATCGAAAGTCATAGTATAAACTATTTATTATGTTACAAAGATGTATGTTTCAAATAATTGCTGTTCTTTTGAACTTTCATCAGAAATCCTGAGAAAATACATCACAGTTCCCACAAAATTATTGAGCAGCACAACCGTTTTCAACAGTGATAATAATAAATGTTTCTTGAGCACCTAAAAAGAGCATATCATATTAGATTGATTTCTGAAGAATAGCATAACTCAGAAACCAGGAGTAATGGCTGATGAAAATTCAGCTTTACCAACAAAGAAATTAATTAAATTTGAATATTTATTAAAACAGAAAACCGTTATTTTAAATTATTATATTTAAATAGTTTTTACTACATTTTAGATCAAACAAATGCAGCCTTGGCAAGCACAAGAGACTTCTTAAAAAATGATTACCCTTTTGAACATTAATGTACATTATTGATTATATTCCAAATGATACTCTTAATCAATCATGTATCTAAAAAAACAGCACTGTTCTTTCTATTGTACTTTTGTGTTTGATTCAGCAATGTTTATTTAAAGATTTCCTGTTTCATAAGTTCCTATTCACATGTTTATTCCTCTTTTACTCTCCATGTCATTCCCCACTTTCTCTTTTTCTCTGCTGTCCCTTTTTCAGGACATTTTGATTAATTGCCGGAGAGCCGCTACCTCAATATCCATTTGCCCCCTGGTCCCCTACTATCTTGCTGTGGGCTGTTCAGATAGCTCAGTGAGGATCTATGACAGAAGAATGCTGGGAACAAGAGCTACGGGTGAATTTAATGAAAATTATTCATGTTCATCGTTTCAGCCTTTTGTTCTTCTGTGTATCAGGTTCATGGTGGATGAAATGTATGTCACCTGATTTAATGATCTTTTATATTTAGCATTTGGAGTCAGATATGGATCTGTGTCCTTTCTGTTTCGATAACTGCAATGAGAGTACTTAAACTCTCAGAACTCTATGAAGCATTCTATTCCTCCTTTAAAATAGAAAGAAGCTCAAATTTTTAAATGACTTTTTTAAAATTTTTCCTAAAAAGGTTTTTCTGACTCACTAGGTAACTATACGGGCAGAGGGACGACCGGCATGTGTGTACGTTTTGCCCCAGCCCACCTGTCCACCAAATCCTGCCGCGTCACCTCTCTGTGTTACAGTGAAGATGGACAAGAAGTGCTGGTCAGTTACTCCTCTGACTACATCTACCTGTTTAACCCCAAAGATGACCAGGCCAGGGAGCTCAAGGGCCCTTCTGAAGAGCGGCGAGAGGAGGTAAGTAGATAATCAGGAGGATGTTCACTGGCCATTTTTACAGTAGAGCTTATAGTGTGTAACTGAGGTAATTTGTTGTCAGAGCAGAGGTTGCATTGACGAAATTATAATTTTTTTTAAAACACTGAGTATTTGCTTTACATCATTTAGATAAAAATAGTTAAAAAGATTTACAGTGCCATTATGCTACAAGTGTCCCGAGTTCGAATCCTGACTTGAGGACCTGTCTGATCTTTCCTATCATAATAAAGGCAAAAATGGCAAAAATAAATATTAAAAAAAATATATATATATTATCTGGTTTATTGCATTTCCCTACTTCAGAAACATTCCGTTAGTACAGGATGCTAATAACAATTAGAAGTGAGGAATGGTGGAGAAAATAAAGATTTAAGATTTAAAGCACCTTGTGAAAATATAGACAAAAAGAAAGATTCATGGGAAATTCATTAAATCAGATGACCAGATCACAAGAATACAGTATCTCTTGTCATTTTCACATGGTGAGAGCAGAACAAAAAGGAAAAAATCTGCAACACAGCACTTGACAAGATTGAAAAAGCTCTTGCCACAGAAATTCTTGTGATACCAGTTTCACGTTAAAAATACCAAGCATTCAATATTTAACCATAACATGGGTAACCTGAGGTTTGTTACAGATGCATTGACTTTTAATTTTGCAAATCAAATGTTTTCATGCTGAATTAAAGGAACAGTTCACCCAAAAATGACAATTTGCTGAAAATCTACTCTCCTTCAGCCATTCATGATGTAGTTGAATTTGTTTCTTCATTGAATCAACAGAAGGATAAATTTAGCATTACATCACTTGCTCACCAATGGATCGTCTGCAGTGGATGGGCGCCATCAGATGATAAAAACATCACAATAATCCACAAGTAATTCAAATGACTCCGGTCCATCAATATGGTCTTGTGAGGCAAAAAGCTGTGGGTTTGTAATAAACAAATCCATCATTAAGGTGTTTAATCCATTGCTTTAGTTTAAAATGCCAGTCCATGATTCATAATAATAATCATTTGTTTAGAGCTGTTTTTACTTTTAAACGTCTGTGCCTTTTTACTCTCTTGATTCAGACGAGACAGCGTTTTCACTGGAGAATAGAATATTATGGATAGAGGACTCATTTTAAGTTTAAAAATGTATAAATGATAGATTTCACTTCACAAGATGTTAATTGATGGACTAGAGTCATGTGGATTGCTTGTGGATTATTGTGATGTTTTATCAGCTGTTTGAACTCTCATTCTGACGGCACCCATTCACTGCACAAGATCCGTAAGTGATTGAGTTATGTAATGTTAAATTTCTCCAGATCTGTTCTGATGAAGAAACAACTCATCTACATCTTGGATGGCCTGAGGGCTGATGTGAATCTTCATAGTAAACGAGCGCTATTTTAAAGTGAACTGTACTAGTATGTGAAAGCATGAGACCCATGCATCCTCTGAGTGCATGTACTTGATTACAGACACCAGAGTGCTGCTTGTTCACTCTGAAGCATTCAGACTATGTATCATGTAATGAAATTGCAACCTTTTGTGGTTCATTAATCGCATAAGACCATATCCTGCCTTCGATTTGAATTCCATAATTTGTGCAGCCCTAATGGAAATGGAGCCAGACATCTGAAAGTCAAGAGCGACTGGTCTGGGGGCAAGTGTGTGCTGTTAGTCTGTTCGTGCCTAAAGCAAAATCTAAATAAAGGACTTTTGAAGTTCCCTGCACTCTTGTCTCATGCACTCTGTATAATCCTTAGCAGTACTGTGCTTCAGTGGTGCAGTTTGAAAATAGTTTTGTAGAGGATGTCAGAGAGGATGGATCAAATTACATTGATGCTATGTTTTAGGATGTGGATCATTGCTTGCTGCACTGCTGAGAGATATTTTCATGTTAAGACTGACTCTAGCCAGGGAATAAAAATATGCAATAGGGAATTTTATGTCTTAATACCATATTGATGTTCATTAAGTGAAATTGTACAGTAACACGGCATGATTACATGAACCTAAATACATTTTCAAAGTACAATTCATTTATTTTAATGTGTAAAACTTTTAATGAGGAAATGTATGACTGACTGCAACTTTAAGGGAAAGAAAAAGCAAAGGAAGTTAGGCTTTGTGATTTTTACATCGTGTACTAACCAGGCGTGATGCAACACGTTTCCAGCAACAATTATCTGTCACAATGTGTCACATTTTTGATACCAGTGAAGACAATGACAGCCAATCCACCAGAAGCATAACGTCCATGCAGATTCTTTTTAAAAATATGTTTCTTTCTCTTATGCTCATTTATTTGGTCAAACAACAAAATATGTATATTTTTGTTTTGCATACTTAGACAGTAGGCTTCTTAAACTAAACTGCCAGTCTATATCTTCCTTCTGTATTGGGACTATAGTGGTGAAATTTGCTGGGTCACCGCTTCAGTCCCTTCAGCTGTTGTACGGTGTGATCAGCTGTGTCCGGATCCCCCGCGATCAGATTCCTTTCCAAATAGAGGTGCAGACACACGCAGAGCTCCACAGCTGAGACAGAAATAGGCACCCAGTGCACAATGACTGCCAGCGAGAGTGAAGGAGCTCCTGTTGACTTCAATAAATCTTTGCTACAACACCAGTGTATTTCTCAACTCTTTTGCAATCAGTGAACGTGGAGCTAGAGCAATGTGAAATTGTTGAGGACTTTTACTTGTATGTATGTCATTCAAACTCATTGTAGGCAGCAGAGATATAAGAGAGGAGCCCTCTTAGGACCTCTATAGTATAGCCTATTCATTAGAATGAGGCCCATACATTTGTTCCTTTGGAACAAAAAAATGTCCCAAAGACCCTGCTGAGAAGATATTGTGAAATAATGTGCTACAACTACTGGTTAAATCAATCAAGAATTCAAATTTACATTTTAATTATTTTTTTCTTTTTCTAAAGATCCAACCTGAGTACTGCAGGTTTTACTTAAAATAAATGGCACTTTGATTTAAACCACAAGCACCTTAACAGGCATGTGTCCTTTTCATCCTCTTCACCAAGTAAAAAAAGAATAGCTCATTTTATCCCTCCATGTGAAGTGGAGAGAAGCTGCAGTGCTCATTATTAGATTATTTATAGAATGAAGGCATTGGTCTCTGATGTGCTTTGTTTGGTCTAATGTGGCTATGTTAGAGCCGGTGCTTGTCTTGTTAATGCACCCTAGCACCAAAAATAGAGTGTCCTGACTGACTGAGATGGTAAAAGTGTGAGAGCGAGGCACGTGGCAAAGTGGCCTCAATAGTTTATCCCATCAACATCCCAAGGTCTTTCCCTTTTTTTCAGACCAATGACCCCTCATTGGATACGGGAACCACTTGATACATATTATGTCAAACTGAGTTTTGCTTTTTAAAGGGATAGTTCAGCCCAAAATAAAAACTAAACTCATTATTTACTTGCCTTCTTTTTTTTTGTATACACAAGGAAAATCAGTGGGGTGCAATGACTCCACTGACTTTAAAAAGACATTCATTACATTACATTATTTTATGAAGTTAAAGCCATTTTAATTTGGGCGGCACAAAGAGATAGATACATTTACTTGAACTTTAGCTTCTTATTGTAAGCTTTTTTTGAAGTGAACTTAATTTTTGTCTAATGCTTATTTTAATTGTTCAAAAATAATGTAATAATTGGTGAACCCTCTGTAACACACCTCTGGTTTCAATCCATGATGGCAATTCTGTTTCACTTTGCATTGTACAGTAGCCTCTTTTACCATTATGAGGTCTGCCCTGATTAAAATGTTTGTTGGGTATACTTCCTGTAAACGATCCGGACTAGATGATTCTAAAGTGATGTCAAGTCTCTGGGTGCAGAGTGTTATTTTTAGGGTGTGTGAGAGGTTTTGACTGTGACTGACAGCTTGTTGATGTGTCTTCCCACAGCTGAGGCAGCCCCCGGTCAAGCGCTTGCGTCTGAGAGGCGACTGGTCGGACACAGGACCGCGCGCTCGGCCTGAGAGCGAGAGGGAGCGTGATGGTAAGATGAGAACGTGCAGGTCCAAATACTGGTGTCACAAATACTGAACACACAGCAGCACGGATGGTACATATACAGAGGCGAATAAACACTGAGGGCTCTGTTTACAAACATGCTTATTGGGTGACTTCAGATTAATGCACCAGGAATAGATCCACAGATATTCTGCCAGAAATCACAAAACTCCATCACTAATGAATTCTGTAAGACCTGAAAAGTGTAACCCCTCCCACACTGTTTATTATACCTATTAGCAGCATTTCATAGTAAATCCCAAATTTTTGTTTTATTTTATTTTATTTATAAGCATTTTCTACTTAGCCACACTCTGTCAAAAAGGTCAGTTATACTTTAAAACTGTATTAAAATGTTAAAGCATCAAGGCATTGTCTACCATAGTTGTTTACCACAACTCATTTGCACATCCACTTCAGCTCCAGCTGTCTCCTCCATGAACAGAGCTGTTGTCCGCACTGGCATTCTCCTCCATGTTTTTAACGAGCTGAGGCCTGCAGTCTCTAGTGTCTCTCAATACATCTTTAATCTCCCTCAGTACCTCTGACTTTGAATATCAACAGCTTAGTTTGTCTAAGGGGAACTTGTTAGCTTTTCACAGGGATTTAGTCCAAAGCCTGCTTTACTTCACTACTTCCTGGCATATTGCAGCTTGCTCTTGATGTAAACAGCAGGCTTCCAGTGCTTCTGCTTTTTGTGAGTGGAATGATTTAGGTTCTGATTATTTTTGTATATTGATCATGAAGAAGTTTGTTGTCTTTGCAGGAGAACAGAGTCCAAATGTATCGCTCATGCAGAGGATGTCGGACATGTTGTCACGCTGGTTTGAAGAGGCCAGTGAGGCCCAGAGCAGCAGAGCACGTCCTCAAACTCGACCCAGAGGTAAAACAGCCTTGGTCCACACTGAATATACAAACTATGAATATACTGATATATTCTTCAGTTCTTTTCAAAGTTCTTTTTTGTTCTTTGATTTGGGATAGCAAGAATTTCCATATATGTAAGCAGCAGTATATTATGGAAGCCTATTAGCACCACTGAATAAAAATAAAAAAAGGTAATTGTGACTTTATCTTATTATGAGATATAAATTTGCAATTGTGAGTTATAAACTGAGAATTGAGAGATTTAAACTCGCAATTCTGACTTTCTCAGAATTTAGATTTATATATCTTTTTCAGAGTTTATATCTCACAATTCTGAGAAAATGTTCTTCATCTATGGTAAACAAACTGTTCAGAATTGTGCACATCAGTCTTTTTATATCTTGCAATTCTGACTTTGTAACTTGCAATTGTAAATTTATTATTGTCCCACAATTCTGAGTCAGAATTGCAAGTTTGTATTAGGACAGTTCTGAGAAAAAAGTCAAACTTTTAGATTCAAACTTGCAATTGCAAGGAAAAAAGTCAGAATTGGCAATTACCATTTTTTTTTTTTTTTTTTCAGTGGCAGAAACGGGCTTCCATAGTATGCTGTTTGCGAACATACTGACAAACATGACATACAATACCGACTTCTCAATAACAAAATAGCATCTGGTCATAGTGATATGGATATGTTTGCACAAGCTCTGTAATTCAGCATTCCAGTCAAGTCAAGTAAAGTCACGTTTATTTCTGTAACTTTTTATAGATTGCTTTAAAGCATGCCGTTTTTACTGCATTAAATATGAAAAACTGTGCCAGTGTTGCTTTCAGTTAGAATTACAACTTCAGTATTTTACCATACTTTACAATAAAGCAGCTCTCCATTGTGTACAAGTTTTGACTTGCGTCTGACTTTGACGTGGAAATGTTCTCTGGTTGATTTCTTCTGTTCAGTCTATCAAAGAAGGCAGAACTCCAGAGCACACCTACATATTGTTATAATATAAAAAACGGCTCTGAACCGGTTAAAGGAACGAAAACGAATATCGGAAACAAACTAAATTTTGACAGGAACAGAACCAGAAACGAAATCAAATTTTATAGTTCCGAACAGAATCTAAAATTTGAAATGGCCATTAACCATTTAATAACGTTATTTTATCGTTCCATTTAATATTTGAAATTTGCTGTCAACCAATCGCGAATTCCAGTAGTAAGGCCTATGCAAATGTGATGCTGAAGCCAAGGAGTGAAATGTCCGCTCAGCTGTGAACTCATCATAGGTAAGTCTCAATGGCAATGCACTGCCCTTAGAGTTTATCTGAGGATAGTGTAAGATGAATTCAACAGATCACACGCACCTGCAGCGCTTCTGTGAATGGAGAAAACAGAAAAACTATAGGCTTACATAAAAAACAATATATTGACATATACACTAAATATATTTCACTTAAATCATATTGACAGATTAACGAAACAAACGAAAAAATTTTGCTAAATTACGGTTCATTGTGACACTTTCCAAAGTTTTCCAAGAAAACAAAACAGCAGAGAGTAGTTTTCTTTATTTTACAAAAGCTTTACAGTTTTAATTATTTTGCAAAAGCTTGACAGCTTTGAATAATGTCTTGCTTCTGTATAACCAACCAGCGTTGGTATGACCATTGCGCTGACGCCTTAGGCGCACACACAATATAATTTTGCTATATTGAAGCCTTTTCATTATCAAAATAAAATACAGTTAAAGAAACAAATAAAAAGTTACACTGCTCCGTTGCCCAATTTTTTTGTGTTCAGCGTGATCGCACCTCACTGTGCTGATATAGCCGATGTGAAGGATGAAGTTTTATGTCTATGAAAGTACAAACACTATATAATAAATAATATTTTAGCATCCAGATATGTCAGGAATATGGAAACATTTGGATTTGTGCCGAATGAGAGAGGTAGGCATCAGCTTCACCTTAAATTAATTTGGTTTTGGATTGACATTTTTATAGCCTAAACTTTAGAGGATTTGTTTTGGAGAGAAACTAATAACTGTTTTTATAATGTTTGTAAACATTTTGCTTTAGCCTACAGACATTTTAGCCTTCATTATTTCGGAAAGTAGTAGGGCTAATAAAATGTGATGTGTGCCGTGACTTTTTTTTTTTTCACTCTCAAAATGCAATCTTATACAAGTGTTTTTTTTTTTAACAATGCAGCAAACATTTTTAAATATCTTAAAAATACTTTGATGTCTTTAAAGTGTTGAGTTTTTTTTTTAGTAACCTACATTTGGCCAAAATCTAGAAAAGATGTTTCTGTATTGGCTGACTAAGCGCAGCGAGTTATTGGCTAACGTTACCAGATCTCTCTTTTTTTCCTTTTCTTTTTGATTAAAGAAAACTTTATTATTATTATTATTATTATTATTATTATTATTATTATTATTATTAGGCAAATTATAGGCAAAGAAAATTGTTTTAAAAAAATAACGTTATTAACCGGTATTTCTTCCACCTGAACCGGTTTCGGAATGTTAAAATATCGATTCTGCTCGGAGTGAACCGATTGAATTTTTTTTTTTTTTCGTTTTCAAGCCCTGATAAAAAATCTTCATGGACCAATGGTAGTTTGAAGATGTTAACAAACTTTTCTGGAAACTTTGCTTTGGCAAGCTGAAATCCAAACAAACTTTCTTTGGACCTGATTTTGTTTTGCAATGACATCACACCAGATCGTTCTTCTATTTAGCTTGAAGTATATAGGGGCCTTAGAAGCTCTTCCATGTTACTTACATTGGCATTGCACAATGCATTGAACTCTATGGAGGCAAGGCAAGGCAAGGCAAGTTTATTTATATAGCACATTTCATACACAATGGTAATTTAAAGTGCTTTACATAAAAGAAAGTACAATAATCATGAAAAAAATCACAAAAGTAAAACAAGGAATTTAAAAACTTTGAAAATGATTTAAACGTTGATTTAAAATGAATTTAAAACTTTACTCTTAGGGTCTCCAGGTACGGCCGTTCGACCAGAGGGAACATCTGCGACCTCAGAAACAATCACTCAGGCACAGGAGCCCACTGAGGTCTCAGCTGAAGGTGCGATGGAGGTGGAGACACCCTCCTCTGATCCTCCACCGACACCTGCTGCTCCTCCTGCACCTACAGAGCCTCTCCCCAAGTCTGTCTCCTCCTCCTCCTCAGGCTCCTCCTCCACTGTGACAGCTTCTGCCCCCTCCAGCTCGTCCTCCGTGGAGAGCGCTGCTTCCTCCTCTCTCCTCTCATCCCCAGACACAGAGCAGAAGAGCCAGGATGAAGTTACGCCCACTTCCTCGGCCACACCCACTCCTTCAGCCACACCCACCCCATCTAGAGAGGCAGCTTTATCTGGTAAGTCTGTCACAATTGGCAAAACACTGAAGAGTGTATTCATCTTTAATATGAGAAAATGGCCATGTTTACATGCACATAATGTTCCATTTAAAGTCCATATATTATGTTTAATCTATTTTTAAAATAGATATTTACATGCTATTATAAAAAGGGTTTTTGTCCACATATACTACTGTTCAAAAGTTTGAGGTCAGTAAGATTTTGTTTAAAAGAAATTAATACTTTTATTCAGCAAGGATCCAATCAGTTGATTAAAAGTGACAGTGAAAATATTTATAATGTTACAGAGGTTTATATGTAAAATAAATACTTTTCTTTTGAACTTTCTGTTCATCAGATTATCTTGAAAAATATGTATCTCAGTTTCCAGAAGAATATTAAACAGCACAGCTGTTTTCAACAATTATAAGACAATAATAAAAAGAAATGTTTCCTGATCACCAGATCAGCATATTAGAATGATTTCTGAAGGATCATGTGACACTGAAGACTGAAGCAATGGCTGTTTTGCCATCATAGGAATAAATTACATTTCCAATTATATTTAAATATAAAACAATTATTTAATTTTAAATATTATTTTACAATTTAATTGTTTGTAAAAACCAAAGTAGTGGCTTAATTCAGATCATATGATCATATTCCAGTAGTAATCAGAATTGTCTTGTGCATGTAAATGCAGTCATTGTGTCTCATCTCCATAAAGATGATGTGCTTATAATGAACTTTCAAATCAAATTAATTTCATTCCATTTATATAATTGGTCCATTTATCATGTCTGCTTGCTATACATCTCCCAACCCTCCAACTGTATGTATTTTCTTTTTTTAAGACCTATGTGTTGACTGATTTGTTGTCTTTAGGTGGGGTTTATTTTTTGAACATTGTGTGCTGTTAGGGCCTGCATCAACAATCACATAAACAGAGGCAGGATGTTACATGTAGTGTCTTTTGTCTTCTTTTTTATTGAATTATAAATCCCTCCTTTTTGCTCATCATGCCATTGCAGGCATTTCTGTTCATGCCCCTAGAACATGTGTGGACGTGTGAGTGTAATGCACGCTTTTTTTTTCATGGGTGATGAAACCCTTCAGTCTTGTCTGACATCACTCAGCCTACAGCTTCAATCTTTAATTTGCTCTTTTACCCAGCATTCCTCCTTATCTATGATTTGCCTCTCTTCCTTTCCCCCATCCCATCAATCCTGCTCTTCTCTCCGTCTGACCCCACACTGTCAGAATATGGTCCTCGCAGGCTGCCGGTAAGTTTAGTGTGTAGACGTCTGCAGAGGCTGCTTCTCCTGTCTGACCCCCCAGGACAGGGCAGACGGTCAGTCCCTTCTGTACCCGCGACCTCCAGCACAGAGAGTTCAGCCCAGCAGACTGCTGCTGCTGACACAGGGCCCCCTGCAGGTTACCATCTCTTCCCAGCCTGCATCCCCGCTCTCCTTTAACCTCCTGACCCCTGTGGCTGCCTGTCTCATGGCTGTCCTGGTTTGCTGCTGCACCTCTGGCTATGGAGTGTGTTCCTCTTCCCCTCTGTCACACAGACGCGCACACATCTAACCGCTGGTCATTCATGCTCACATTCACCAACAGCAGAGCTCTCCAAAACCTAGTGAGCTGCCCACCTAGGTGACATTTTTAGACATCACAGATAAACACCTGACTCAAAAGCTGCCCAAAGTCATGATTTCGTGTAATGTACTTTGCTTTGGTCAAAATATTAGACAGTAGTACACATATATTATTATGAAATATTATCGCTATTTAACAGTTTTTTTTTTCCATTTTAATGTATTAAAATGTAATTTATTCCTGTATTGAATTTTCAGCAGCCATTACTCTAGTCTTCAGTGTCACATGATACTTTAGAAACCATTCTAATATGCAGATTTTGGTCAAGAAACATTATTATCAGTGTTGAAAACAAATTTATTTATTTTTTTTGTGGAAAACGTGATGCATTTATTTAAAAGAACAGCATTGATTTGAAGTAGAATTTTGGTAACAATGCAAAAATCTTTACTGTCACTTCACTTTTTATCAATTTAATGTGTGCTTAAAGGTTTTAAGAAAAAATCTTCTCAATCATACACTGACTATTTGGATAAATTGACTTTATGGACAAGCGTCCACATCAAATGCACCTTGATTTAGGACAGGGCTTTAGAAGGCAGCTGCCTGTGTAGTCAGTACTAAGTGAGGCAGCTTACTAGAGCTTGGAAAAGAGCTCAGAAGTCAAACATGTGCAAATACTGCCATCTGTTGATTGATTCACCTGAAATACAATCACACATATAAAGTTGGTTTGTACTGTTGGCAGTTTTTTAGTCTCCAATTTAAACCTTGAATATTGATCCATGTTTAACTTGTTCCTTTCATACCTTCTCTTGTTGCTCCTCACTTACACAATATTCCACAAAATACTTCATAATGCTATCAGCAAGTGGGATCAGTTCACTTATTTTAGACATATATGAAATGGTTAGAGGAATTTGTTGTATATGAAGCAGGCACTTCAGTAAAAGTTCATTTTATTCCATAGCCCAAGTGTACGCAGTGTATTTTCTGTGCTTAAGGCATTGCACTATTAGTTCAGCAACATCCTGACATCACATCTTGCTGGTTATTCGCAACTCTTTCCAGAAATTAATGACTTCTGGTTGCTTTGTCGCTGCAAGGCACTGTCAGTGTAGGTCTGGCATCTGAATAAACTTTTTTATCACCTTCAGTTTGAACTCCTGAACTACAGATTGCTGTATGACTTTATTCTGCCTGATCGTGAATGCTGCATTAAAGAAGGCTATGCATCAGTTTGTTCCTGATAAATGGTTCTCTTGTATTTGCTCACCTCCTGGATGTCATTTCACATTTTTTAAGGAACCGCTTACTCAATCTGTAACCCTTGGCTTTGTGTTTTTAACTCAGAATTAAGCATCCTAGACTCACATTTACAGAGTTGTGGCTTTTCAGTTTGTTGTGGGAAGGTTTAGTTTTTTTCCCCTGCCTGTGCTGCAGTGTGTTTCCTGAGGATTTATTTCTGCACTTGAATGTTTGTACTGGCTCTGTTGTTGTTTCAGTTGTTCAGTACATCTTATTTTTGTTTCAGATTCTCCCTCATCTGTGGTAAACAAACAGCTTGGATCCATGACTCTGGATGAGGAGCAGGGTGCGTCCATTCCTCTTTTTTTCTTCTCCTTTTGCTCATTTTCGTACAATCTTTTGCGTCTGAGCTCTGTACATTTCTGATTGAAGCGGCTCTCGCCTCAGTCACCTTAAGAAGACTCTGCAGATGTGCCTCTGGGTAAACAGAGAAACTTCAGAAAGATACACAGGCTTTCTGTCAATCATTTTCAGTCATTGGACATACTTTTTCTCCCCTCCTGTGGGGCCGAGTTCATATCAAGCTCATCTTTCAAATAATGTCTTGAACTAAGGGACACATGTTTATTTCCCCTCACTCTCTACTTAATGAGTTCACCCTCTGTGAGACTGATGTGGGCTTGCAACATCAACATTTAGCTTAAAGGGGTCATATCACATTTTTTTTTATTGACCTTTTTAAATAATCATTTATTATGTTATAAAAACTTATGCTCCGTAAAGTCTCTTATGCTCACCAAGGCCAAAACAGTAATATTGTGAAATATTATTACAACTCAAAAATAACTTTTCTGTTTTAATATACTCTAAAATGTCATTTATTTTTGTGGTGACAGCTGAATTTTCAGCAGTCATAACTCCAGTGTCACATGATCCTTCAGAAATCATTCTAATATGCTGATTTAAAACACAAACTTTTAGTTTTTGCATTTGTTGTTGTTATTGTTGTTGTTTTATAATTATAAATTAAATTGTTTATAACAAAATGTTTTATGGTCCTTGATTAACATTTATAAAAAAAGAGTATGATATGACTCCTTTAAAATGACTTTGCTATTCTGCTTTGGAATATGGAATGTTTTCTCAAAACCAAGGAAACACCAATTTTGGAGATATTTCTTCTTTATGGCTGTCATCTTTTCTCCATGTCCATACTGGTGCCTGTACTTTTCCCCCTTCAGAACAAGAAACCTTAACTCTTCTTATTACTTTCACTTGCATTGTGCTAATTCTTTTTGCTTTGGGTTAACTGCTTGCAATTGTTGAACTTACTATAACAAAACTATAATCTAGTTTTTTGTAGCCTGACATCTGTCTGCGCAGCTCACTTTGCCACATATTCTTTTTTTCTCCTTTTTTTGTCTACAATAGGCACTATTTGCCACAATATAAATAACAGTGAAAGTGCATGATTCTCAGTTGCACAGAAAAATGTATATGCCGTTATGCTCCTTTATTTAAAATATTATTGTAAACATTAAAAAAAAAAATTCTCAGTGAAATCTGAGCATCTGAAGCTGCCATCTGTGCCATTCTGAAACAAGGTATTTCTCAGTACTACCGATAATGCAATACTGCTGCATAATTACATTCTAATATTTCAGAAAAGCTGCTTCTATGATTAACTGCAGTTGTGACAAATGTAATGTTCCCAAGGAAAACACTCTTTCTAAAAGCTCAGTTTTACATCCCACGTTTCCTCTGTCTTCCCTCCAGGAGGTGCAGAAGCAGCAGGACATGTAATCAGTGATCAGAGTTCAGGTGTCAGTGAAGCTTCCCCAGACACTACAGAAACTGTGCCATCCACATCAGCGCCTTCACTTGGCACCAGCTCTGGCAACAGCGGCGGGAGCAGCAGCACTCCTCCAGGACCTGGGCGGACTGGCACAGCAGAACCTGTCCTTAGTCTGCATTACAGCACTGAAGGCACCACCACTAGCACCATCAAACTGGACTTCACCGATGAGTGGTGAGTGACCAGAGAATCAGCCTTGACCTCAGCACACAAATCACTCCCACAAGCCTCTAAACTAAGCATTGGTCTCAAACTCAATTCCTGGAGGGCCTCAGCTCTGCACAGTTTAGCTCCAACCCTAATCAAACACACCTGATCCAGCTAATCAAGGTCTTCAGGATTACTAGAATCTTCCAAGCAGTTGTGATTTGGAGCTGGTTGGAGCTAAACTCTGCAGAGTTTAGTATATTATTTTGAATCCATGAATAAAAAACAAAATGAAATTATTTTTAGTCATGTTTAACACAAAATGCAGTTTTGTGTACATAAGTTTCTGCATTTGAAGTATAAATTTTTATGTTTTCTCTGAGAAATAAACAGTGTTGTTGTTGACAAAAAACTATAATTAAAAGCCATTTTTGTTAATTGAAAGAAAGCAGAAATAAAACAAATATTAGTTGAAATTAATTTTAAATTCATTTTTTAATTTGCTTAAGAATTGCATTTTTTTTTTTTTGGATTTTGCCTTGGCAATTAAATTAAATAAAATAAGTTGAAGTTGAAGTATTAATTTTAAAACTGAAAAATAAACGGTAAATGGAAATAATGTTAATGTTAACTAAAAGGAAAAAAAGCTAAATTAATTTGCATTTATTGAAATAAAGCTGAAACAAAATAAAAATAAATACTAGATGAAAAAATAAATAAATAAAAATAAGATATATTGCATTTGCAACTAATACTAAATTTACCGAAACTAAAGTAAAAAAAAAAAGCTAAAAAGAAATATCAAAACAAAAATGAATAAAAAATGACAAAAGCACATTACAAAATGACTAAAACTTAAGCTGAAAATATAAACACTATAATATATTATGTTATTGTAATTATTATAATATAGTAATAACATCATTATAATTATAATATTATAATACAAAATATTAATAAATACTATATTAGTATATAAATAATACTTGGACATGTCAGACGTCAAGTTTGTGGATGTAAAAACAAGACCCATTCCTGTGAATTGCAAACGATTGTCTGAAATTCTCTTCGGCTTCCTTTATTTAATTGTGAGTTATTATTCTTAAGACTGCATTTTTTTTGCAAGAACAAATCACTAACCTTTTTTTTTTGGACTATGTACAGGAGCAGTCCAACATCCAGTGCCAAATGCAGCAGTGGAGGACATAAGCCTGGGGAGGTGGGTGAGAGCCAGACCAGAGAGGAGGAGCCCACAGGACAAACCTCAGGGCAAAGTGAGTCGACAGCCACATGCCCATTGCTACAGAATTTGCGTTGTGTGACTTATTATTGGAGGTTATCTTAAATTTTCTCTCATAAACAGGTTCAAGCTCACCCTCAGAGAGTCAACCCAGACCCAATGGGGGCAAAATTGCAGACAGTGGCACGGAAAAGGCCTCCATCAGCTCTCAAAACAGCACGCCACCGGCAGCACCACCAGAGGGGCTGTCAACCGAAGACACGGCTCGTCCCAGCGCTCCATCAGAGGAGCTCCAGGCTGCTGGTTCGGCGGAGCCAAGCGAGCAGTGCAGGAGGAGTGAGACCGCTGGAATGGGCGGCCAGGGTTCGACTCAACCATCCCGCAGTCAGGACTCTGATGACAGTGACGACGACCCCATCCTTATCCCTTCTGCCAGGTACAGAGGAGGGCAGGGACAGAGGTATGGACTCTCGTCATGTCAAGATGTTTAATGATGCAAATCATCACAATGTGTGGGCAAATTAAATGACTGACGTGAAGTCCCATAAAACATGACAACATGTTTATGCTAAACAGTGTTTATCTTTTGGACAGTCATAAGTAAAATGCTACCCTTCTCATTAGATTAAGTTACAGAGGATCAGCTGTAGGTGATAGGATGATAAGGTACTGTAATGTTTCTGTGGTAGCCACTTATATAATCTAATTGCAAGGGGTGCAGATTTGATTAACTTTCATTAACCTGGTATTCATTTTGTGTGGCTGAATAAAATATGCTATTACTTAAATAATGTGTGATTTAGTAGTTCATATTAACTTTTTTCCGCTTGAGAGTGTGCAAAATGTCTGCATAATGAACGTTTGGTTAGTTACTAACCAAGTAAACTAATTTGAATTTACATAATCTAACATGAATTTACAAGTTACCTGAGGTATAATTGTTTGGAGTTCAAAAACCGTATTCAGATTTTCATAAAAAATAAAAATAAAAAAAAATGTTGAAAATATTTGTGCTGCTTGGTATTTTTGTGTAACTCATGATGCTTTTTTTTTTTTATATTCTTTGAATATAGTTTAAAATAACAGCATTTATTTGAAATAAAAATCTTTTATAACATTATAAATGTCTTTAATGTCTGTTTTGATCAATTTAATGCATCCTTAAAGAACAAAAAGTATCAATTTCTTTAAAAGAAATTCTTACAGATAATGTAAAAAACTGAGCTTCCACGGCTCTCTACAGACCACAGTGATTCATCAGATTCACTCAATAAACATTTTGTTTTCTTAAAGAGACTGTTACCAAATACAGCTATAAGTCACAATGTAATTCCATGAATTATCAGCTATTGACTATTATCAGCTATTTAATGAAATATCAAAAACACATCATTGTATGAATTTAACATGCACATAAAAGTTAATGCTGTTACTCTTATGTCATGATAGGTGAAGCCCCATCTATATTATCTGCAAAAAATATATATTCAGATCAAATATTATCTTTGCACAATGCTGTAAGACTTTGTAAAACGGTTTAAGCTTGTAAAAATGTTATCATCCTGGACTAATATTATGTTGAGCTGTAATGTGTTTTAAAGTTGTAGTGCATAAATTAGTTTTCATGAGCACTGCTCTGCATGCTCTGTTTTTCATAGACGCTCCGCCGCGGCTCGGATCCAGGAGCTGTTCCGCAGGAGAAAAGAGCGGAGAGAGATGGAAGAGAGTGAGACTCAGAATATCAGGAGACCCTCTGTCAAGATGATGTACAAGGGCCACCGCAACTCCAGGACCATGGTACGCTGTCTGTTTATTGTCTCATGCATATTTTACACAAAAAACACCTTTCTGTCACTTCTAATTAGTTCTAGTATAACATATAAACAATTGTGTAAAAAAACATAAACAGATGTTTCACTTTAATGACCTGACTGTGCGTGTAGATTAAAGAGTCGTGTTTCTGGGGGAATAACTTTGTGATGAGCGGCTCGGATTGTGGCCATATCTTCATCTGGGACAGACACACAGGAGAGCACCTGATGCTGCTGGAGGCCGACAACCATGTGGTCAACTGCCTACAGCCTCACCCTTATGACCCCAGTGAGCAAAAAGATAGCTGAAAATAACAGATAGAGACCCATCTGGATCACATCGTTTGGTCTGATGTTGTGTTATATTTTTTTTGAACAGTTCTTGCTTCATCTGGAATTGACTATAACATCAAGCTGTGGTCGCCTTTAGAACAGTCACCGTCATTTAACAGAGTCCTTGCTGAAGAGGTATGGACAGTGTTTTCTGTTTAATTCTGTGAAGAATGTCCTGTTTTAAGATGTAATTAAATCCCCACTAGATGGCTCTAGAGCTCCAAGTACTGTGTCTAAGGAACTGTGTCTGCTTTTATACATAAAAATACATAAAATAGAGGCATTTTGAGGCAGGCAGTTGTATTGGTATATCTATGCCGTTGCTACAGGAGTAAAGTGTTGGCAAACATGGATTTAATTTCCTGAGTTGTTTGTGTGCTGTAGGTGATTGCTCGTAATGAGTTAATGCTGGAAGAGACGAGGAACACCATCACCGTCCCTGCTTCCTTCATGCTCCGAATGCTGGCATCATTAAATCACATCAGAACAGGTGAACTTCCTCATGTCCCTTTTTGAACTCACTGACTGTATATGTACAGTAAGATCCAAAATTGAAGTCCAAACTGAAATAAAATTTTGTTTAATTATCTTTTAAGTCTGATATGTATTTGTTCGTGATAGGTGTTTTTTTTTGGTTTAGTGGTGATGTATGTAGGATTGACACCGAGTGTGGAGAGGGTTTTTTTTCACCAGGCCCCTCCTCCTCAGATTTGAGGCTCACTCAGGTTGCTAGATTGACGACACCAACAGGAACGAGCGCACTTGACAATGAATGAAATGAAATACGCTGTGCTTTCTGCCAACTGGCAACCCAAAATACAATTGGGTACAATTGGGTAAACTGGCAGTGGGCGTGTTTCACAAATAAAAACAGAGACCGAAATTCCGGCCCTGAGGCACATTTTCAAAGAAGAATAATTGACTGTAGCATTGTTTTTCATATAAACAAGTATGTTAACTTAACATGTTTCTTAAATATCTGCAAACATATTATGGTATTTTTATGCTTTAGTAGAGTCAAAAACATACAGCACCTTTAAGATAAATAATATTTGGCAATGATATTTACACTTATTTTTTTTTAACTGACCAGCATTTGTCACTGGATACTTAATCTAGCATTTGTTTTTACTACCTTGAACAGGTGTCTAAATCTTTCTTCCTCTTCCCTTCTTTTATCTTCAGACCGAGTGGAGGGTGATCGTTCAGAAGGCTCTGGACAAGAGAACGAGGATGAACAGTAGCTCTTCTGCTACAAACGAATGGTTTTTTGCTACAGTGCACTTGAGCATTTGAGATTTGTACAAGTTACAAAATAGAGTATTTCCTTGTTAGTTCTGTTTTTGGCATTATTTTTTTAATGAGACTTTTCGTACTAATTACTCTATATGAGAGTAAACAGCATCTGGGGAGTTCATGCAAACAAGATGATACGCAAGAAATTGAAAGATGTGACTAAACGGCTGGTGTTTGAGAGTATTTAAGTGCAATATTAATTTGTTAAACGGTTGAGCTTGGAACGGTGTTAAGTGTGAAACTTTATTGTAGCCTCAAATGAAGAACTCTGATGTTTGTATACCAGGAATTATGCATGTCAAACATGAGTTTGCAGAAAACGTGTTCTCTTAGTCTTTACCAGTGTTGGCTCTTTTTTTGTCATTACTAAATTTTGCATTGCACAGGGATCTTCTGCCTAACCCCAATTACAGGTACTAGCAATATTTCATTATCCAAACCAGCCATTATACATTGTTACACTGCAGAATGTTTATAAAAGTTTATTAAAATGAGAACCATTTTTGACTCGGTCTATACATAAAACCCACTGCTGTCTAGCCAAATGGCTCTAGCATTAGTTGGCAGGTCGTGTTTTTCTCTCTCCTATCAGCACAGATGGCCTTTGTTGTGGCAGCTGTTGGCTTGAGCGTTCTGCTAAGTGACTAGTGATCGCTGGGAAAAGCTAAGATGAAATATCTCCTCGTCTAATAGCGTGCCATTCTATGCTAACCTCATTCAGCACAGTTAAGGAATGTAAGCCATCTTTAAGTGGTTTTCCACAGATTTTCAGATTAAGTTCCGGTTCCTTTTCAATCCATGTACCAGAGACATTAAATGTGTTTGTGATTCAAACAAAACATGACTGAAAGCTTGTTGAGTACCCATAAAGAATTTAATAACACAGTACAAATAAAAAAAAACATTATGTGCTGTGGTTTACAAACAAATAGTGCAGCCAGAAGCAGCGCTGCAAATGACAAAGAGGCCTATTAATATTGGTATATAACTGACTGACATAATGCAAAAAAAAAGAAGATTCCACAGGAATGATTAATCCTTATTGAGTACATTTTCAAAGTATACTAAAACTAGTAGGAACAAAAACAGATGTGAGAAGTCACTGATCAAGCGTAACAAAATCTTCAAGTGCAATTGTACCAGTGTCTTTTTCACACCATTACATTCAGTCAAAACATTTTAATCAGATTTTCCACCACAAAGTATGGATAAAACAGCATTTTAAGAGGTATTCTACCTTTCATCATGCCCGGTATCTCTCTCTCATTTACATGTTAATTCAATGTCTGATAAAAATATTTTTTTTGGCCACATCAATATAACCCCAAAGACATTTGGTATATTTTCTATAAACCTGGTGGCACTTATAATAATAGAATATATTAATAGACCTGAACTTAAAACCGTGGAGAGGAGCTGTAGGATAATCATTCTTCCAAACAGTCAGGACGTATAAAACGGAGTGGTTATAGTTTCCTTAAAAGAAAAGAGTAAACATAATACACACAGTACCCAACACAGGCAAAATACCTGACAATATATGAGGGCTGTACATGATTTTACAATAACTTTTATGTTACAAAAACATAACTTATTCTGGTGAGTGACAGATCTAGTACATAAATGACACATAAATCACTGTATATATGTAAACATGTATCTTATGTGTTCCTTGTACCTTTAAAAGCTACAGATTACACAATCTGGTCTATTTACAGAGTCAAAGAACTACATGGAAGTGTCACCAATTTTTTCCTCATGTTCTTCATTATCATCATCTTCATCATCTTTTACTATTCCTTCATCGATGCTTTCCATCCTGAGTCTCTGTCCATCCAGGTAACGGGGAGCTCTCTGTGTGTTTCGTACCGTGAACAGACTTGTTGGAATTTGACTCCATTCCCCAAAGAGTTGAAGCTTGGCATCATTCTCTATAGCCTTAGCCAGAGAAGACGCAAAGCTGTCCAAAGACTTATGGATGTCTGCCATGACTTGGACTACCGAGGGGTCACCTGAGAAAAAGAAATTTTAAGATGCTTTTCTGTCAAAGCTCTATAACATGCTGATGATCAACACAAAAAATGACTCATTTTGCAAAACTGCCATTTATAAGTGAAGCAAGATCATTATTATAAAGTTTCTTCTGTATAAAACTTAAAGGTGGGACTACTGTTCTAGACATAAACTAGTATGAACAAATGTTAATTTGTAAGTCTACATTTCTTTAAATGTATCATTACATGGCCATAACAGTTAAAGACTAAGTGCTCTTCACATTAATCTCAAGTTAACACTCATAGACTTCTGTGACTATAACTTTTTAGTTTTTACTTTTGAATAGTATTGTTTATGTAAGATTTATTTTCATTAAAGAAATAAATACTTTTATTCCGCAAGGATGCAGTAAATGGATCGAAAGTGACTTTTACACTGATTTGAAACAGAATACTTTTTGTAACATCTTTGTTCTTTTTAACTTTCTTTTTATCAAAGATCCCTAAAAAATGTATCTGTTTTTAATTTTTTGAAGTATCAAGCAGAACAGCCATTTTCAACATTTATAATAATAAGAAATGTTTCTTGAGCACCAAATCAGCATATTAGAATGATTTCTGAAGGATCATGTGACAATGAGTAATGGCTGCTGAAAAATCATCTTTGCCATCACAGGGCTGAATTATATTTTAACATATTAAAATATAAAACAGTTATTTTAAATTGTAATAATAATACAAAAATTACTGTATTTTTTATCAAATAAATTCAGGCTTCTTAAGCATAGAATTCTGTAAAAAAAAAAAAAAAAAAAACTTTTGATTAGTAGTGCACTTATTATATTAAACCTAATGGAACTGGTGCCAAATAAAATTTCGTAGAGCCACTTTCTATTTGCTTGGTTTTGTACTGCAACTAACAAAGACATTTTTGCATTAGATGTAAAATAAGAACATGTTAAATACCTTTAGGAATCTGATCCACTTGGTCTTCGAAAGTGACAGAACTTCTCCTCTTATTGGCAGCACAGTGGGCAGAGTGGGAGGGATCTGAGGTGTAGCTGTCCAACAGCATGACGTCTGTAGCTAGAGGGTAAATCACAGCAGGCATCTTTCAATCAAATATCAGTTTTAACACTGCTCAACACCACCCACCCACACCAGTCTGGACACTGTGGGAGAGCCGCTGAGCAGTGCCGTCTGTCTGTTACGCGATACTCATAGGCTCTGTGTTTCCTCAAATGGCACACCCTGATAACAACAGTCTGCAAGCCAATAAACCACCTCTGCTGACTGCTAAGAGCTGTGGGGGTCGATTCGGTTTGCTTTCCTTGTATTCAAAGAGGTGAGGATGCAGCAGTATTAAAACCATGGCCTATACTGATAAACAATGATATTAAAATTAAATGTAGTTTTGTCAATGCAAATTAAAACAACAAAAAGAAATCAGTCATTTTAAACACAAGTGAATTTAGCCACCACACCATTACAATGTATAGTATGAAACATTGATGTTTATATTGAGGTTTGCAAAAAATTACATTTAACTGTTACTAAATTAATAGTGTTTTTAGAAAGCAACTTTAAGTAAGCATTAGATTACGGTAAATTCAAATGTAAAAATGAGAGAAGAGAGCATATGCAGTTAAATATCCAATAACATCTGATAATGATAACTAGTATATTGTGCATTCCTGCGAGAAAAGATATTATTACAAAACCAAAAGGGTTTTTAATAATTCTTTTAAAGGCAAAGTTCAGTCAAAAATGAAAAATTGCCTCCATTTATTCAGCCTCACCGAAATACATTTTAATGTTTTTCAAGAAAAAGAAAAAAGGAGATTTTTATTTAGATAAAATGTTTGTGCAGTTCTCTTCCAGAAAACAAAACTTGGAGGCAATGGATGATATTGAGATTCAAAAATGATTGAAAAAAAATAAAAATACCAAAAAACCTGTATCACAAAAGTATGTTTTTACCGTTCATTTATTATACGAGTCTTCTAAAGCCATTTGATTTTGTGTGAGGAACAGACTTTAAGTTATTTAGGTTGTTATTGACTGAAGGCCTTGGATGATATTTGCATGACTTACAACCGAACGCAACACATCAGTTCATGCAGAAGTGACAGTGATATTTAAGAACTACAACGAAAGAAGATTTTCAGTGAATAGCGACATGAATTTTGGCCTGTTCCTCATACAAAATTGATCTAGTATGGCTTCAGAAGTGGCATGGACTATTTTTGTGGTACTTACATGGTGCTTTTTTAAAACTGACAGGAATAGTCCATTAAAGACATTATGCTAAAATACCTCCTTTTTTTGTTTCACAGAAGAAACTAGGAAGTCATCAGGTTTGGGACAATGTGATGGTAAGTAAAGGATGACAACTTTCATTGTTGGATGAATTATTTCCTTAAATTGTTTTAAATTGACATGTGTTATAAAAAGCAGAAGGTCTACCTGAGTCCTGGGTGTAGCTGAAGCCAGTGTCTCCCGTGCTGCTTCCACGGCCCAGGATCTGCCCACCACCCACTAACATGGCCGTCAGGTGAGGAGACATTCCCAAATCTGTCAAACAACAAAGATCCTCAGACATCTCAGACAAACATTAGATTACAAAGAATCACAGGATAAAAAGGACAGCAGCAGCAGCCTCACCCGTTATCCGGTTAGAGATGCTAAAGAGACGAGAGGTCCGGTGCCGTATAACAAAAGACTCTCTGTAGTAGCGGTCGCCAAAGCACATGCCCAACAGCTCCTTACGTACAGTCTTATTCCACAGCCCATAAATAAGTGGATGACACACGGCACTGGTGAAAGACAGCCAGGAGACCAGTGTCTCCATCTGTGAAGAAACACTGTCTTTACCCCACAGTGCTTCAGTGCTGATAACTACCACATATGGACCCCAAGTGGTCAGAAACGTCCCCAGAACCACCAGAATGGTGACCAAGGCCTTGCATTGGCTCCCAGAGTAGACCAGGCTCTTGCGACTTCCGCTAGAAGATGTGGAAGTATTGGAGTTCTTGCGACCATTCTTCTGAGAACTGGACTCCTCTTGAGGCACCACCACACTTCCGCAGTAAACCTTGCGAGCTTTGATGCGGGCCACGCGGAAGATGACGCCATAGCAGATCAGCATGGCCGCCAGTGGCAGAAGACAGCACCACGTAACCCAGAAGGCAGTATAGCTGATCTCCTTGTGCCAAGCCACTGTACAGGTCCACTTGAAGCGGTCAAACTCAAAGGTGGACCAACCGAAAAGTGGCGGCAGGCATCCAACCAGGGAGTGGAGCCACACATAAACGATGACGACCACAGCTCGATTTCCCGTGATTTTCATGGGATAGATCATGGGATATAAAACAGCGTAGTACCTAGAATTAGAAAGACATTTATATAAAACAGATACACTTCAATCATTCCCTCATGAGAGACACATGAGTAGCCAATGGAAAGACAAGGGGGTCTCTAAGACTCTCAAGCTGCCAGAAATAAAGTAGTGTGTGGATTCTAGGTTTGTGTATTGATAAAGCTAAATAGGTCTGGTATTTTTCAGTGTGCATCTTGTTCATAAAAACAGTGGATCTGTTCAAGCAAGACTGGACATAAATGTCATGGTGAACTACAGTGTGGCCATTGATTACAGCAGTCAAAAACAGTTTTGCCAAAAATTGTTCTTAAATTAACTTAAATTTGAGATTTCATAATAATTCAAAAATTGACTGACATGACACTAACTTTTTGTATCTGTCTGTCTATGAATTTATTTAAAAACACATAAAATGCAATTCATAGATACATTCTTTTTAATTTCTGTATTGGATTTTCTATTAATGTTTAAAGTAAAGTTTGTCCATCAATTCAGACTCACACAGTCCAACCCAAATACTGAAAAAATTAAAACAAGAAATTATGACAGAGAGGACCAGTGCAAACCTTTATGACCTTGTCAAGGTCAGTTACTCTTTTAAAATATCTAGCTAATATTGTAAAAAAAAATATATCGACAAGGCAAGGTTAGACCAGGCTGTAAAATGTCATGTGGTGTGACTTTCATAAATTATATTTATTACTTATTACATTATGAATAAATTATTCATATTTGTAAAAAAATTTAAAACAATATTACGATCTATACACTTGCATGTATAAGTTGTAAGGAAAATGTAATCACTTTTTAGACTCATTAAATTTAAACTTTGACACTATACGTTTGTTCCTTTTCTTTATCATAAACACTCCTATGAACCCTTATTTACAAGGATTCCTCAAACTGTAGGATATGCTTACATAACGACTGACCTGTCAATGGCAATGGCTCCCAGTGTAAGCATGCTGGATGAGCTGACAAGTAGATGGAGCAGTGCTGTGAAGTTACACCAGACCACTCCGAACATCCAATCCCGACGCACCGAGCTGGCCGCAACAAAGGGCAGCGTTAGGACAGACAGCAGCAAATTGGAGAAAGTCAGGCTGAAGACAAACTTGTTACTGGGTGTCAGTAAGTAGGGCTTCTTATATAGGGTCACCACAATAACCAGATTCCCCAGACATGCCAGTATGGCTATGATGATGATAGAGACAGACTCCAGGACCACGAGCCCGTCATCGTCCAGGCCATGAGTGGAGTTGGCCACCGTTGTCCCATTCTTAGAGCTGTTCATTATGGGAGGCTGCTGGGTACCCAGGACTGGACAGACATGTTGACAAACTAAAAGATATGAGAGGAAATGCAGTCTGATAAAAGCTGTCTGGGACATCTGAATGCTACAAGATGAAGAAATGATCTGGTGTGGTGGGTTCATTCAAGGGTGTCCTGTAAAGCACTACAAAGCTGTAAAGCTGATTTTGTTTGTACAATACATTGTGCAAATGTGGATTACGCACATTCTTACAATACGCTGTTTGTTAATAACTGGTCTGTAGTCTGAAGAGACTGTGCTTATATTTTAAGTAAGACTTCTAAAAATTTAGCATCACAGGATGTAAAATTAAACATGATTCACAACTATGTGCACACAAAATATGCGAGCTTTACTGCAGACAACATTGCGTTTACAATACAATCATAAGTCATCATACAAAATATAAAAACAATGACAATAACAATAAAAAACAAAACAAATCAGAGCAAATGTTCAGACACTTAAGCCACACTTAATATGCATCACCGCATCAGACAAATACATAAGAAAAAATTATACTCTTAGCATTATTATAACAATACTCAAAATAGCACTCTTTAGGCAAATATAGCACATAAGTAAAAACTTACTGTAGACGCATTTAAGTTAAAATCGAATGCAATGAATTTCATATAGTTTATGTGCAGTTTAAGCATCCAAATGCGTTTTGGGCCACTGGATGTGGATCATCTGTCATGCCTCTTCAATAAATCGTTCACCATGATGCACGTCCAAAGAAAAACCACAGCACAGCAATGTTAAAACCCACAGCTAGCGGAGAGTGCGAAGCGCACGCAGATTCTTTCTCTATTCTTCCAACAACAGCGATATTTTGCATTGCACAAAAATGTGTTTCCGTCCATTTCGATTCAAAATTGCATAGTTTATCATATTGCAATACTAGATGCAAGGATAACGTACCAGTTTTCCAGGCCAGGCGAGATCCCTCTGTAGTCCAGCACTAGTAACTTTCTCCGGCTGGCTTTGTTAGTCTGCGACGACTAACTTTAATCCAAAAACTTTCTCACCTCCTGCAAGATGCTGAGTTTGTTTTCTCACGCTTTCGCCGAACAAAAACGCATTCCGGAGACGCATGCTCAAAGTTTCAACGCAGTTACAAAGTATTAAATGATCCAGGGATGTTCATTTGTTGCGGCTGCTGCGGCGGCGGTGAATAAAGAGGAGCTGCTGACGTCACAATGGCGTCGGAAATCCTTTTGAAAACTTCCCTCCATCTCGACTGCAGACAGTCCAGAGGGTCTCACTCTCTCCGACTACTAGTCTACTCTGCAATGTTCTCATGGGGAATAATATTTGCAAAAAATCGTTTTGTAAGTTTTTTTTAATGTCTGTGTTCCACCAAAAATATCTACACATGTTAAAATTAATAGTTAGATTTAGCTATGCTTAAAACAACAGCAAAACTATTTGACGAAAACTATTTATCTGTCTGTCTGTCTGTCTGTCTATCTAATATTACCTAAGCACATAAAAAAATTTCTGCATTCATCCACCTCATATTTTGGGAAATATTGAATTAAGTTATTTAGATGCGCTTAAAAAAAAAGATTCAGCATTTATTTGTTAAATATATTTAATTACAACACATAAAGTAAAAACTATTGTCATATGATTTAAAGCACAGTGTTTATTCAAAATCACAACCAAGCAGCTCAATCCTCATAGTGATGGACTTCTGCCATTGTTTGGGGATAATCCGGATGAATTTGGAAAATATTGGCGGGTAGATGTAGTTCTTTACTTGGCCATTGTTATCTGTGTTGCCTCGAAATGTCTGTGAAAATAAAAGAAAACACTTTTTTCTAAATCTTAAGACATAAAACACTGTGGTTAGATGTGTTCAGAAACTTGTTCTAATCACGAAAAGTGAGACCACTTACCTTTTGTTCATAGTCCTCATCTTCCGTGTACTTTGTCCATCTCTTGCTGTCTTCACTATACTCCAGAGTATATGCTGTCACAAACATCTCATTGCCAAATGACTTGGCCCCCTGTGTTATAATTCCAGTTATCTTCTTTATGTCCTTGAGTTCCACCTGGATCCATGGCTGCATGTCATTGTTCTGTAAATTGCAAACAGTTTATTGAGGTTTGAGGTTTGAAGTGTAGTAAATACCTTTAAGGGTTTCATTTATGAGGTATATCTTAGTTACCTTGGCTTGCCATGCATTGACGGTCCCTAATTTATTTAAGCGTGCATACCAAGGATGCCACTGGCCAGAGTACCAATTGGAGGCCACAGAACTGGCAGTGATTTGAGCATCTTTAATGAGGCCACTTTCCATTCCCAATGGCACAGAGCAACCTGCCAGCACAATGAGGAGAATTAGTGCAATGGAACTGAACTTTATTGTGTCTTATAAGGCAGTATGAGAAAACAAGATCTGTACAATTTTTGTCCATACCATCAAGTTCACAACCATAGTACTCCAAACGGACAGTTGGGTAGTTGTAAGAATGTAAAGGATACAGCCTCACATATCGACCAATCAGAGGTGGGAAAAATATATTCTCCTTCGTGTCATAAGCTTCGCTGTTTCCTTCAAAAGTCTGTTGGGCATTGGAAAACACAGTGCAGATCTTATGGGCTGTTCACACAGAATGTTTTGCTTTTGTTTAAAAAGAATAAAAAATCCCTAGGCACATTTAATCAATTAATTTAATGCAGTGTCTTGGTACATAAAGACGTCAGTCTAGCAGTGCAGTGCTTCTCAACCAATGTCCACACCAATGTTCAAATGCCCCCCAGCCATAGTTTTGGATTCAAAACCTATTTTAATCAATGGTCACTTCCCGATTCTGTAAATTAAACTAAAATAAGTATAATTAAAATAATACAATTTCAGGATATCGTACATTTTAGTAGATGCATGTTTTTCTTGACTCTTAAGGTTGTTTGTGATTTACTGAATAAGGATTAAGAATATTTTTATTTGCAATCTGTTCCCCCAATTTTTTTTCAGATCTTGATATAACTAGTAAATGTAATGTATATTCATCATACAAATGCCCATGGTGTTAGATTTTATGAGTTTACATTACTTTGTACCAGGTCTAGAAATAACACTACATTAAACAGGCAGTCTGGGTTTTATTAAGACTGTGGGAATACTGGTTCGTCAAAGGAAGCAAACTGTTGTTGAGGAGGTAAATTAAAATGATAAATATCTTGGTTTTTAGTTGTTTTATTTATTATTTTAAATAATTTGAAGTTGTCTTAAGGCAAGTTTGCTGAAGCCCCCTGTTTGAGAACCATTGCATTGGTCTTTGCATGTTTACAAAAGAAAAACAACTAAAATGCGGTGCAGTGGAACGTTGTGAACAGATCCTTATGCTGAAATGTACATTCACTTTATAACCACACAGAAATAGTCACTTGCCTTTCTGACGGTATCGCTGTCTCCCTTGTAGAAAGTCCACTTCTTTTTGTCAGTGCTGTAGGAAATGGTGTAGTTCAGCACAAAATTATGTGATAAGAATTGCTTGGCTCCCTGTGTGGCAACTTTACTAATCACTACCGGCCTCTGGAAGTCCACCTGGAATACAGGATACAGCCTCTTCAAGTAACTAGTCATTAGTATTTCTTTATTTATGGGCTAATTGTCTGCACACCATTATGAGTGGTTACCTGAATGTGCTGTCCTCTCTTTGTTGTACTCCATGCATTGTATTTCCCTGTATTATGTAGTCTGGCCAAATGAGGATACCATTGTCCTAAAAACAGTTTTAAATGTGTTAATAATGTAACCCTGACTATACAACATGAAAAGTTATACTTTCAAATCTTACCTCTAGAGTCAGATGCTGACATGTGTTCATCTTTCACAGTTCCAGAGATGACACCAAGAGGATGATCACAGACTGCAACAGACCAGGTAAGATTTTAAGACCTGGCAGAATCAATTGTTTTCTTGTAATAAGATCAGCATGATAAATTACTGTATATGATACCGTTATCTAACACAAGGAATAACGTCTGCATTCCCCTCTGCTGTGAGAGTCCAACTTCAGACTCCAGCTGCCAGAGACCAGGCTTTGAAGGCAACATTTCCAGTGTGGCAAATCCACCTAAATGATGGGATCTGAGTGTGAATGGCCTTTCTAGATCATCTAGGTAAGTAAATATCTTCTAACACCCCTACACACCTGGTAAAAGTGGGTAAACACCCTGACGGTGGTCCTTTAACTCCTTATTTATGAATGTTTGACCATGGAAATGGACACTGTGGAGGTCTTTAGGAGAGCCCATGTTGATCAGATGCCACTTCGCTAGCTGGTTTGTGTACATTCGCAATCCTTTGAGACTGTAGATAATACCATTGATAGCTGACAAAAAAAAAAAAAAAAAAAAAAAAAAAAAAATATATATATATATATATATAAAAATTTGTCAAGTAAGTTTATGTAAAGCAATATTTTTAATTATCTCAATACTTGCTTCAATTTATTTAGTAGTAATCCAGTGATAAAGACTGTAGTATAAATACCCCATTACAATTAAAATAATGGAGATAAAAAAAAGCTGAAGATAAACAGTTTTCTTACCGTCAAACTTTAAATTATTTTTAAAATTTGGATCCATGACTGCTCTTTTGTTTTTCCTTTCAATCCTCTCCCGATTCTCCTCGTAGTACCAGCTCTTACTCTCATCAAACGTCATAAAGAGCAGGACAAACTCTCTTCTGCCCAGAGGCTTTTGATCCAGTGTACCCTTCCTGCACACCAGAAGCGGTCCAATCAGCCCAGAGTTTATATCTCTCTCCTATGTAAGAAAAGAATTTCATTGTAAGTCAAAATTAATAATAGTTATTTGGCACCTGTTTGTATTCAAATTGAGTTATGGACAGCCCTCATGCAGCAATCTTTAGTTAAGTGGAAAATTAAGAAGCATTCGTGCTTACCGGATTCACTGCGGAGTAGTAAGTCCACGTTCGACAGTCAGATTCGTTATTTTGAGGCCCAGATTTGGAATTTATAGTCCACATGTAGATGAAGGTGCTGTTGGGTTGTACGGCATCGTCCTGTTTGTACCAGTACGGTGACTGATCATCGTAACTCAGGCCTTCCATTTGTTTTAAATACTTTACTCCATTTGCATGCAAAGAGTATGGACGGCTGGCAAGATTCCTGAAAAATACCTAGCACGGAAAACAGGAATGTAATTCTTTATGTTTTTGTTTATGTTGATTTGCTTCTAATTTTCATTTGTGCAAAAGTATGTTCACATATTCAGTGGTCTACCATAACAGTCTGATCAACTTCAGCTTTAATGACCGGACCCAGAATTCCCAGGTGTTCATCCATTTCCCCTCGGATGTCTCGGATACTAAAGGTGCTGTCCAGGTACTTTCTGAACACCGCTTTTTTGAATGACGTGGTCCTCTCGTTTTGAGATGATTTATCAACCCTCCTTTGCAAACATAAAAGTGATTTCACAAATGGGTTATACTCTTTTAGATTCATATATTCATGCTTTTTGTTTCTAGAAATGCAAAATGTGGATTATTTGAAATACATGATGCCAACAGTACCTCTGCCCATAGCCAGCATAATCCCATTCTTCCTCTTCAACTGAGATGAAAAAAGTTCTAGTATTCTTGTCTCCAGCCATTTTTAAGAAATGCTGGGATGTTACATCAAGCGCTGGGCTTTGAACATCTGCTGTTCTGCTATAAGGGTCTTTGTACTCTACATATTCATATTCTTCTGTGTGAGCAACCATACCATCAAGATCTTCACTCTGCTCATTTTTGGGAACATATAACTCATAATCATTGAAATCGCGTCTTGGCACTCCTATGACAATGGATTTCCCCATTAGTTCGTCCTCGCTAGAGATAGGTCTGCTTCCCCTTGGGGTCAACCCAGAAGGTCCAAAACCTCTTGGAGAAAAACCCTTTGGAGAAACATCAGAACGTGGCTGTGGCTTATACTCTTTCCTTTTCTTCGTCTTCATGCCATATCCCTTTCTCGGCTTTACCCTCTGGTGAACTACTTTTTTTTTCTTTTCAGTCTTTGGTTTATTTGAATTTGCTGCAGACTTGTCTGAGATGTATTTGTTCATGTGATCTGGGATTTCCATATGAACCAGTTCATGGTTGCCATCATAACCCCAGTGCTCTTCTTTTGGATCGAGATGAGATGTGAGTATGGCCTCGCTGTGATTGTTCTTCAGATAGATGACTACTTCCTCTTCGCTTTCACTTTCTAAACCGTTTTTCGTGGATGAAACATTGAAAGGGCCAAGAGAGAAGGACATATTCTCTGTACTGTCTGAAGAAAAGAGCTCTGATGCATTTCTCAAAATTTCACTGTGAGATTTTGTAGTAACATTAGTGGGTGATGTTCTGTTCTCTGTTATTTCAGATTCAAGGTCGAGACTGAAATCAGACAAAGTTGCATTTGAAGATTCAGACTCGTTGCTTTGCAAAGTGCCGTTTCTCAAAGGTGAAGACAAACTGAGATTAAAAATGCTCTCAGTTTCAGAATTTATCTGTGAAAACATCTCACCGGTGTAATTCACCTTTGTGCTGTTGAGTTCTTGAATCCTTGTTGTGTTTTCAGTTAATTCACCAATCTCCTCAGACATGTCCATTGGTGAGACATTATATTCTTCTACAGTCTTATAATCTGTTAAAACTTCAGAGGGAAGACCACCATTCAGAAGCACAAAATCCTCCTCAGTTTGTGTCTCTGAGCTGTTGGAGAGAGAATCAGGAATAGGCACATGGTATATGAAGACGTGACCCGAACTATCACGGTCACCATCCGCTAAGTCAGTGTTATTTTTAGTGTTTGCCTCTTCTTGAATTACTGTTTTGTTGACTAAGGTTTGGTTTGAAAGCATTATGTTTGATTCAGAAGAATTTAGAGATGGACTGTCACCTTCCATGGTAATGTTTCTGTCACCAACTGGAGCATCAGATGAAGTGATACTGGTATTAGTGGGGAAAATGTGTGTTTCATTCATTGTATGGGTGATGTTGGTTTCAATTACTGGAGAATGAGTAGTATTCACAGAGACACTGTCTGCCTCTAATGATGAACTGACATTTTCTTCATGAGTAGTATTCACAGAGACACTGTCTGTCTCCAATGATGAACTGACATTTTCTTCTTGAGTAGTATTCACAGAGACACTGGCTGTCTCCAATGATGAACTGACATTTTCTTCATGAGTAGTATAAGCAGAGACACTGTCTGTCTCCAATGATGAACTGTCGTTTTCTACTGTGTTGGTATTTATTTCAATATCCAGAGTAACATTTGTGGAGACACTTTCCATTTCATTCACTGACTTTGTCGATGCACTGCCGACCTTTCTTTCTACAACTGGAAAATGTGAACTAATACTGTCCGTGTCATTGTTTGACACGACCTCTGGTTTGGAATCAAAAATGCTTGTCATGTCTAGCAATGGCTCTTCTGTGCTTTCATTCAAGACTTTATTTGAAGATTTTCTCTTCTCCAAACCAGCCTCCTTAGCTGATAAACCATGAATCTGATTTAAAGATCCAAATATAGCATTGTGTGATTTGTCCAACTCATCACTTGGGGCCGGGGCTTTTGCCTCAATAGTCGGCAAAAAACCATCGTCAAAATCTAGTATCGAAAGGTCAATATGCTCAAAGTCATCGCTAACGTTTTTGAACGTCCTCAAGCCAAATTGTTCTGCATAGTTATCGGTGTCCTCGTCAACCATGGTAGGGTTTGTTTGTTTTGGTTCCTCTTTCTTAATATCACTGATGGACGCAGGTTTCCATACAGTGAATTTTTCTGATTCATAATCATACTCCATTACGTAATCTCTGAAGCATTCAAGGTCCTTGAATTTCACTCTCATCCCTTTAGTGGAATCATGAGAGTTCAGTGATGCTAAAAGCCAAATACCTATAAGGTGAAGAATGCTGAGTTTAAATTCATAGATTTTGTTAGATATATTGCTTTGTATAGTCAGTAACCATGTCTTAAAATGAAATTAAATCCATTATAAATCATTTGGATACTCACCTATATTAAGCATGTTCATAGTGATAGTTTCACCAGTCATGGGAAATAGACTGAGCATATCCTCTTCTCTGTTTTTTAGCTCAAATGTATGGCCATAAAAAGTGGCAGTCTGGATGTAATCTTGTTCACCAACACTTGATACATGCCAGGTCACGATTTCACCATTACAAAATCCCAATTCTTGGCCACTTTCATATACATAACCATTGATTGCTGCAAAAGTTGATGCAATAAATACATGTACCAAATATGAATCAACAACACTAATATGATAAATATCAGAAAATCACTCACTGTGCATAACGTTGGATTTGTAAAACTCTGGATCATCTCTTTTAACTCTTCTGGGGTCACTGCAGTATGTGTTAATGTTCTCATCATGGTACCAGCTCTTGTTCTCATCAAAAACAGTAAACATGGCATGCTGTTCTTTGTCTGCTTTCAGCTAAAAAAGAGAAATGCTTTCAGTATCCAAAACTAAGTGAGCTGCTTTTCTATTTACTGTAGGCAGCATGTTAACCATCATACAGTCACACTTCATGGTTAAGTTATTCAAAACACTGTACAAAAATGGCAACTCCATTAAGTGTTGCTCACATTTTGATGTTGGCTTGTCACTAAGATAATATTGTGAAACTTTAAGCACATAAAATGCATTTACCACTCAAATATTGGTTAAAATAGCATGTACAGTTGTGTGAAATAACATTAATAGATGCATTTTTGATTCAGTAATGCAATCCATGTAGTTGTATTTATCATTTCTGCTGTGCTGGATTTAATTTTTCTCAGTTTTGCCTTATCTGTGAAGGATACATACAATGCTGCCCTATATTTTGTGCAAAAAGGTAGCATATAGGGCACAATTACTTTGCTGCCTACTGTTTGAAACGGCCTTCCAGGAAAGGGTGTTTCAGTGCTTTAAACAGTGATATTGTATTGAAATGATTCATTAGATTCATTTCAATCACTCTCACTCAGTGGCCTAATACTGTATTTTCCAAATAGAAAGCAGTTACCTGGACATTCTTTTTGTTGAGGGACTGGCTCTTACAGATGAGAAGAGGACCCACAAGACCAGAAGCAATGTCTCGAGGAGTGTCCACTGCACTGTGGTACATCCTGGTCAGACATCTGGGGTCACTGTCCGTTGGTGTATCTTCCTCAGACACACTCCATGTATATGTGTAATTCTCACCTGGTTGAATCCCATGTGTCTGGTTCCCTTTCAAATGAACAGCAATTTTATTTAAACACATGTTCTCGTATCAGTCATGCTTACTTTTGGGATTTTATGATTTTACAGGTATCTTTTCATTGATAAAGAATTTTAGAGATTAGGGCTGCATGACATTGGAAAAAACTGAGATTGTGTTATTTTGTATTTTACTGGGATCTATATTGTACATTCAGTTTTTCACCAGATGCATTGAATAGCTATATTTAAAAAAATATTTAATGCATTTGTATAGCAAATAAAAATAATTGAAAAAGCTCATCATTAAATAATCATTAAACCATCTAGCATTTATTTTTGTGGTTTGCAATTATCAAATCACAGAGGCTTTGATTTCAATAAATACGCATTTTCTAACTGTTTGTTTTTAGCGTATCAGAGCAGCTTGGGTCACCGTAAACGAAACAAACCGCTTTGAGATGCTGAAACAAATACCAGATCATGAGCACAGTGTGCTTCATACTGAAGCATGCAACATGTATATTGCAGCCTTCGTGATTTGTTAATCACACTAAGCCATTTAAGTGTCTTCAGTTTTATTCCAATACATTGTGCAGCCCTATTAGAGATGTCATCAGCACATACTGGATATCTTCTCATAATTTTCTCTGCTGATTTAAATAAAGATGCATATATACATTTTATGCATGTATAGTGTAGAATTGATGACTATAAATTCATAGATATCAAACAAACCTTCTGCAGGATAACTGGCTCCTTCTGCTGCTTTATCAATGGTCAGTCCATGAGGATAGATACTGTACGGACGTGTTGCTTTGTTTTTAAAGACAATCTATAGAAACAACATCACAATCATCATGTATCCTGACCAGAAACATTAAATATATTCTTAACCCAAAAATAAAATAAAATAGTAATGATTAGAGTGGTGATCATGTGAGAAGCTTTATACCTTTATGACATCTCTGATTTGAGCTCTTATCACTGGCCCCAGAATCCCAAGCTCTTTCTTTCTCTGCTTATCTTCTGCTCTCTCTTTAAACGTGCCATCTTTATACTGAGTAAATACTGCTTTTTTATATTTTTTACCTATTCGCTGAGGCCCCTGCTTTAAATATTTTGAACGGAAATCCCTGAGTGGATAAAAGTGAGATAAACCATTAGAATGGATCTCACACAAAGGCATGTCCTATTGATGAATCACAGTACACTTACCCATCCATGTTTTCTGGCATATTTGGAGCATAATCCCAGATGACCTCTTCTGCTGCTATGTAGTAGGTCCACACTTGGCTTTCTTGTTTCTGTTGGATGGTAAGCCGCCTTTTTGGTGCTGTGTACTCATCACACGTCTTGATATTAAAGTATCCATGCAAACCAGCTGCAAATATGACATCAACATATGGCACTGTAATCACTTTTATAAAGTACAAACTGTCAGCATTAATAGTGATTCTACAAAGCTATGAAGTAGAGACTGTATATACTGATGTTTTAAATAAATAATTCATGAAATCTTGTGGTTTCTCTGGCAGTTTTTACCTTCCAAGTGCCTGCTAATGTGAGAAGAAATAAGCCAGCGGCCGGGGTGGATACCATTCATACTGGCACTGGTGGCAGTTCCACTAATGATGCCAACAGATGAGGTTTTGTGGCCATCATGCACCAGGGCTTGCCCATTGAAGTGTACAGAGAAGAGCTCTGGCTCAGAGCTCATTCCCAGCAGGTGCCAGCTGACTTTGGAGTGGGCACAGATGTCCAAATCTGGAGGATGACAATGATGAGTTTTACACCTCAGTAGATTTGCAGAAATGATATGTTATGTGTGAAAAATATCAAACCGACCTGGTACAGAGCCATTTGTGTAGCCATTTATAGTGTATTTCACTTTGTGTGCCTGTTCAGGGCCCCCGGTGCTGTACCAGCTCTTGTTCTCATCAAACACTCCAAACAACAGCACAGCCTCCTGATGGAAATGAAGCTGATTTCCGGAGTCGTCTAGGGAGCCTGTGGGATAAAGACACATTAATTGTCTGGACAAACAGAGCTGTTTATTGTTGCGTAATTTCTGGGAAACTCAAACTGTATAGGGTAAGCTGGGGAAAGAAGTCCCATAAGAATGGTGTAAATTAACAGTACTACACTGTAACATGAGTTCAGCATGTACATGATAATGATGCGTCATTCAGTGTATTATTTTATAAAGGTAAATAAATAAACACATCTGCATTTTTTATTGAATAATTAGTTTTTAGGTCCACTTTAAATCCACTTTTTTTCATTTTAAAGCCTATATTTAAAAAATGTTCATACCCACATACTGGCAGCCTTTTAGCCAAATTCACTTAAATAATGTTAAATATGTTACTGTAGAAATCTACTGTAAATAAATTATATCTACAAATCCCCCAGTAACAAATAATGCTGGGTAGTAACTAGTATAATCTGGATTACAATCAGATTCCAAAAAGTACTTTTACTTAGAATATCACATTTGCATGTTTAAGGCTCTCTGACATTAGTTAATGGTCGCATGACATGCAGGTAAAAAAAAAAATATATATAAAAATTTTTTAGTAAGTGTTTTATTTTGATTTATGTTATTTTTAAATGCTTTATTTCATAATTTTATTCATTATTAGCTTTTCATTAAACTCACAAACACCCTGCAGTTCCTTTATGAACCCCAGTTTGGGAAACATTGACATACAGTAATGTAATATTCAATGCACTTCATGTTATTAATTAACAAAATGAATATATTTTCTTACTCTTTGTATTTTTATATCGATATGGTACAAGATTATCCTATTTAAATCAATATGAAAATTGAGTTCATTGAGATGAGGTCAAAAGTAATCTAAAAGTAATCAAAAAGTAGTCAGATTATATTACCTAAAATGTGTAATGTAATGGATTACTTTACTCACTACAATTTTTGTCATGTGATTTGGAATCAGTAACAGACAACAATTTGTAAGTAATCTACCCAGCAGCATTAAAAATAAATTAAAAGATTAGTATAATCCAATGTAAATAACTAAATAATAAAAAATAAAGATCTCATATGTTGGTGTTCACATGAAGTGTCATAATAAATAAGAGCATATCCATTCAGTAAATGTGTTGAGATGAGATTTAGTGGTCAAGAGGAAAATTAAAGGTGGGCATCTTAACCCATCTAAGCTTCACATACCTTTCTTGCAGATCAACATTGGGCCTATTAACCCTGTATTGTAGTCCTTGACAATGTCAAAGTGGGAAAGGTATGTGTAGGTGATGCATGGGGGGTCCGCAGCCGTAGGGGTCACCTCAGACGTCACCTCCCATTGGTATGTGTGCTCTTTGCCGGGTAAAATTACATCATCTTCTTTCTCACAGAGTGACGTGTTGTCAAAGTATAAAGATCCTAAATGGGAATGTTAGCAGTGTGAGAAGGATGCAGCTTCAGATGGTGTTTATTAGAATAAAACCAACATCCATAGGGTTTTGCGTTTAGAAAAAATGAGGATAGTGTATCTGTAAATATTTATCAGAGACTCACTGCTTTGGACTTAGGTACAGCCTGTGGTTAATTTGTATCTTGGGTTAATATTTCCAAAGAAATCAAACACAGATGTTTGTGTTACGCAAAGTGTTTACTCAGCTAAATGATGAGCACTAAAATAATCCATAATGTCCTCTAAACAACATTCCTCTAGAAATGTATCTGTCTGTTATTTCATAGCACACTGGCTATTTTTTACTTTTTTACTAGTGTGCTGTATGTTACAATTCTCTTGCGTCACTCATACTGTTACCGCAACCACATCAGCACACACACCCTCTGACTGCTTCCCGTAAGCAATGCCATGTGGGTGGAGGCTGCAGGGATGATCTGCCATGTTCTTGAACGTGACAATGATTGTGTCGCCCTCTTGTCCCCGCAGTGTCGGTCCAAGTAACCCTAGAACATTAGTTTCAAATAATCATGATTTAAAAGTTAATGTAACTGTAATGTAAATGACTTATGCATAATGACGTATGGATTTTAATGTTGAAACAAAGACATCATCTTTAGAATTCAAAATACCTGAGGACAAGGGATGTGTTTTAGCCTGTGTGAATCCCTCATTATACTCCCTGTAAACAACCTTTTTATATGACGGTCCAGTCCTGGAATACAACCATCAATAAATACATCTCTTAGATGAGCAAAAAAATTAATGAATAAAAAAATATAAAACACATACAGCAACTCCCAAAATAAAAATAAGTTTAAGTTTTGAAATATTTTGTTTCAGTTAATTTTATTTTATTTCAAGAAAAAAAAAAATGTTTTTGTTGTTGTTTTGGTTTTAATTTACTACAATTACCATGGTGAAATATTTATACATTGCGAATAAAGTCTTGACATAATTAGTCTTAGATACTGTATACTATATATTATTTTAACAAACTTTACAGTAGTTTCTTGGTGCTGGTTTAAAATTTTGTTTTATTTGGGGTTGCTTGTATTTCATATAAAATAACTTTGTCACATAACTTTGGGGGAGTCGTGGCCTAATGGTTAGAGAGTCGGACTCCCAATCGAAGGGTTGTGAGTTCGAGTCTCGGGCCGGCAGGAATTGTGGGTGGGGGGAGTGCATGTACAGTTCTCTCTCCACCTTCAATACCACGACTTAGGTGCCCTTGAGCAAGGCATCGAACCCCCAACTGCTCCCCGGGCGCCGCAGCATAAAATGGCTGCCCACTGCTCCGGGTGTGTGTTCACAGTGTGTGTGTGTGTTCACTGCTCTGTGTGTGTGCACTTCGGATGGGTTAAATGCAGAGCACTAATTCTGAGTATGGGTCACCATACTTGGCTGAATGTCACGTCACTTTTTTCACATGTCCTCATGTTTCCTTACTCATGAAATTGATTACATTTAAAATATTTTCTTTGAATGGTATTGCTTGTCAGTTGATAAACTGTTTTAGTACAGATAAGTAATTATTTGTTACATTTTTACAATAGTGAATGACTTTATCTGTGATATACAAGAACCAAACAAGTGAAAGGCAAACAATCAAACTGAATCAATTTAAATTCTAAGAAATAATGATTTTTTTCATACCTTTGCTGTCCGGCAGATGTGTAGTCCCAGTTAATATTAACAGCTGCAATGTAATAGCGTCTCTCCACAGCTGTGGCACAATTACACAGGAATGCCAGAATGGCCAAACCGTAAGGGGCCCCTGGCCAGGAGCAGAGTTTCATATCTGACAATGATACTGCAGGTAGAACTGTCTGTTCTGAAGTGAACTTTCAGAGAAATGGCAGTGAGCTTTATCTCCCCCCACCTCGCTATTGCACACATGTTTAAACACTGTGTTCGAGGGAAGTGGCCTATCATTATCAAAAAAACTGAAACTTTTTTAGTCATTAGTACTCTGAGGCTTTTTGAACATTTTCAAAACACTTTTTCATTATTGTGAGCAAATATTTTGTTTGCAAGAACTGAAAACACCAAGTTACCATATTTACATATTTGCCAGTTCAGTCCTTTCCACTGAAACACATGCTAGTCAGTATCATACGAGGATCTGCATGTTTCACCAACATTAATGTAGCCTAAGTGTTATTCTATTACTTTAAATGTGATTATCATGAAATGTGAAATAAATGGGTTTCAGTTTGTAAGAAATGTCTTCATTACACTTTTCTGCTCCAGACAGAAATGTCATTATAAGGATTTACTGATAATCCCAATGATTTCCTTTGAATAGTTTCTTCATACATTGCTTGTTTACAGTGTACAAGTTTATGCGAGTAAATATCTGTGCATTTGAAGAATAAAAAGGTACAGTCTGGACCTTGTTTAACACTTGGCTACCTCTACCATAGCTATAGACCATCCGTCATATAATTATATAAAAAAAACAAAAACAACATTTGTTATTACAAACTGAGATTTATGTAATATTGCACATGCGTGACTCATGACCACATTTCCCTTAGAAGTGTCTGTTGGGCAAAGACTTCTACTTAGAATTTCCTAACAAACCTTCCTCATTACATTTTCCAGACAGATGCTGAGAAACAAACTCCAGACAAGTAAGGAAAACACCTTTTAAACAATATAATTAGCATTAAACATCACATACTCTACAACATTAAACACACTTTAAAATGTAAAACAGCATGCATTTAACAGAATGTTAAAAGTGACTGGAAAATGTTTACAACAGCTCATTTTAGGCATTGTTATTTGTAAAGAAAGCATTTAATTATTCAGTCATACATAAGCATATACTTAAAAATACTATATTTACAACCCTAAATTATGTGTGTCTATGTATATGTATATATATATATATATATATATATATATATATATATATATATATATATATATATATATATATATATATATATATATATATTAAAAATATATATGCTTAAACTTTTTTTAATGTAGGCTAACTTTACACAGCTTGTTCTTCTGCCCACATTCAAACAGTTTATTCCTTATCCAGCAAACAGTTTTTTTTACATTCAGTTTTGCATTCATTCCTACATGTAGGCTAGTTTTGCGTGGAAATTTACTATTCCAACTGTGACTAGGGATTATTTTAATATCCATTAGCCAGCCACGCCTTCACCTTTGGAATACTACCAATTAACGGCAGCATAAACTAGTTAATATTTATGAGCAAAGCGTGTTGCCCTGCAACGTTAAACCAATGGTTAAACCAAACGATGACGTAGCTTCATTATGCGCATGCGCAAAAAATGCGGAAGCCGTGGGCAGGTTGTTAGTTCAAGTGAGAACATATGGGTAGGTAAATAAAGCACAGAATATGAATCTATTTGTGATTACATTGTGAATATCCTGCCGTTTTAATTTGCGTCGGGAGTATCATAACAATCGCGCTGAATTCCACAATTACTGTGACCACTGTAAATTTTAGAATAATTTGTTACCCAGTGGTGGCACATTATTTAGCATCAGTGTTTCTTTTACATTCAGAATGTATTTAGTCTATTTCTATGTCATTTCTAAGATAATCTCATAATCATCTAACGCTATAGTTTTCATCTATGCTATGCATTTTGTAGATTGATGTTTAAACAGTGCTGTACTTAAAGATGTGATATTTAATACAATGCCACTGCCGTCACAAAATACAGAATGTTCATGTTCCTTCCATTCTGAACTGTCTGTAAACACTGAAACACAACAGTCATCCCTCGTTCCATGACTTCATGTCTGCATGTTTTGTTGGTTGGCTCATCATTTGTGCTTGTGAATCATGCTGAAAACAAAGCGCGAGATACAGAAGGTGACATGTCTTGACAAAGTGGTATTTGAGTTGTGAAAGTGCTGGGGAGACCAATTTATTTGGTTTGTTATTTCATAAAAACATTTTTTATTGGTGCTTCAGTGTTGTGATTGATATGAATGTCTGATGTTTTCTCAATGATCCTGTTTGTTCTCCTTTGAACAGCCTTGGCATACATTGTCCATAATGGCCCCGTCCTCATCCTCTTCTTTATGCCGTTGCTGCTGTCCTTGTTCATGGCTGTGCACAAGATCTTCAGCCTACACTTTGGTTCTGGGTCTAGGTTTTGTCACCTTGGGAACCAGTCGCATCCTATTACTAAAATTCTCTGCCAATGGAGGTAACATAATATTACACCACCATAGAGCAACTTGATGTATGATTCCTTGCCACCAATAGTTTACTTTCTGCAGTGTGCATTTTAAATATTGTTGCAACCAACTTTTTCTTACCTACAGAAAACAAATATGACTTTCTTCCTGCATCTGTGAATTTAATGGCAGAGGCCATCAAACTAGTATTTTGTTTAGTGATGTCAGTACGGGTGGTCATTCGTGGTGAGTCAGATTCAATGTCCCAAAATTACTTTCTCAAACCATACTCAATAGTAAACATACTAAGCAAGTGTATATACAGTGTTGGGGAGTAATTAGTTACATGTAACGGAATTACGTAATCTGTTACAGTTACTGGAAAAAACAAAGTGTAATTAAATTACAGTTACTTATGAAAATGTTAATGATTACAAAGGGGGTAACATCTGAATATTTTCACAAACATACAGATCTTATTGATTTATTTCCAAAATTGCTTTGACTGCTCTAGAAATACGAGACACCAATGTATCAGGAGTTTATTTTGTTTTGCTTCCTATTTGGGTTTATGTATATGCTTTATGTTTTAAGATTTACTTTTTTCCAAGGCATTGTTGGATGCCAGTGTTTCCTGTTGTAGCTTTGCAAAGATTTAATTTTAAAAACAGCATCATAGCTATTCAACTATTTCTTATGATTTTAAATCTGTATTTAACCTCGGAATGATCTCAAAGTAAAAAGAGGTGCTAAAGTCTGATTTTGTGTTAGCTGTGCATTAAATGTAATTTTTTTTTTAATAATCTTAATTCAAGTGATGAAGGATTTTGAGAAGTCTGACAGAAATCAGTGTTGAGTTCTATACTGTAAGGTTAACCCTGCCTGCTTTAAATGTTTCAAAATGATTAACCACCCCAATTAACCGTTGACATTTTGAAAAGTAATCAAATGTAACAAGTTAGATTACTTTAATAAAGTAATTGAAATAGTTACACTACTTATTACATTTTAAATAGGGTAACCTGTAATCTATAACCCATTTCATTTCCAAATTAACCTTCCCAACACTGGATATATGTTGTTATTTAAGCTTACTGTACATGTTATTTGTTATGGGTCTACAAGAATTGCTTTTGTTTTCCAGAGGGCCGCTCTTATAAAGATTTGGGGTGTTCATCTGGTGCCTCTTTTCTCAGCTACCTGAAATGGTCCGTTCCTGCATTCCTCTACTTCCTTGATAACCTCATAATCTTCTATGTGATGACCTATCTGCAACCAGTATGTTGAATTATTAAAAGTTTATAGTTATGGATAAATATAAGTTGGAAAGTAACTCTTTGCATTTACTACTTTATACAAAAATATTTTAGCAATTAAATTAATGCATTAAATTAAATGCATGTGTGTATGTATATATTAATAATAATATGTAAATGTGTATATTAAATAGATGTATTTATTACTTTAAATCAATTGGGATCTGCAAGACTGTATTTTGCATTTGTTTGATTGAAAATACAGTAAAGCAGTTACACTGTGAAATATTATTACAATTTAAAAGAACAGGTTTATTTATTTCTGTGATAGCAAAGCTGAATTTTCAGCAACCATTGGAGTCTTCAGTGTCACATGATCCTTCACAAATCATTCTAATATGCTGATTTGGTGCTCACTGTTAATAATAGAGTTAAAAACAGTTGTGCAGCTTAATATTTTTGTGGAAATCATTAAAGTTAATTCATAAAGTTAATTTATTTGAAATAGATGTCTTTTGTAACATTACAAATGCATTTATCACTTTTGATTAACTTTCAGAGTAAAATTGTTAATTTCTTTTAAAGAAAAAATTGTATTGACCCCAAACTTATGAACGATAACAACATTCATATTTTTCTCATGTTTTAATAGGCCATGGCAGTTATGTTTTCCAACATTGTCATTTTTACAACAGCCATTCTCTTCCGTGTTGTTCTGAAGTAAGTACCATCATTTCTTGATATCTGTTTAATATCCTGTTACTGACTTTCCATCTTTTGACCTGCAGGAGGCGCCTGTCTTGGGTGCAGTGGGCATCTTTGATCATTTTGTTCCTGTCGATTGTGTCGTTGACCACTGGCAGTGGTGACCAGCATGCCATTGCTGTACACGGCGTCCACCCAGCCCACATTTCCACCCCTTCCAACAGCTGCCTAAAATACGCCCATCCCGAGCCAGAGCATCAGAACTATAATGAAACATACTGGAAACGTGAGCTGTGGGACAGCCAGCTCATCCACAAGCTGAACAGCTTCGGCCTGGGTTATGTCCTGCTGCTGCTGCAATGCTTCATCTCCGCACTGGCCAACATCTACAATGAGAAGATCCTCAAGGAAGGGGAGCAGCTAGTGGAGAGCATCTTCATCCAGAACAGCAAGCTGTACATGTTCGGTTTGATCTTCAACAGCCTCACGCTGCTCCTGCACTCTGACTACCGTGACCTGACGCTACACTGCGGCCTCCTCTATGGACACAACATCTTCTCCATCGCTCTAGTCTTCGTCACAGCCGCCCTAGGCCTGTCGGTGGCCTTCATTCTCAAGTTCCGTGATAACATGTTCCACGTGCTTACAGGCCAGATTACCACAGTCATCGTCACCGCGCTCTCTCTCTTTCTGTTTGACTTTCATCCATCGATGGATTTCTTCCTGCAGGCGCCTGTAGTACTGCTAGCCATCTTTATCTACCACAGCAGCAAACTGAAGGATCCAGAGTACGCACTACAGCAGGAGAGGCTCAGGGTCATCAATGGCGAGGTGTTTGAGAGGTCAAGAGGGGTAAGAGTCATTTTGAAAGATTCTTAAAGATTTAAAAAGGTCCCTTTGTATCTCAGCTGATCATTTATTCCATACGAGTTATTCGTTTCCACCTTCATTTCTGAAGTGCACTCTGACAGTTTAAACAAGGAGCTCTTTGTAGAGGAGGTCTGGCAAACTATGATCCAATTAAGTAAGGAACCTGAATTCTCAATAATGAAAACACAATTTGGAGTAGCAAAGCCCTACCTTAGATTATTGCATTATTTAGATCAAATATATTATACAGCAGGAAATTCCATTAATGGCATGTTGGCACCTTTTATAGAACTATTATAGAACCCTTGTGAGACACAGCAGAATGGGAAAATAGTTACTTTACAACTACCTCAACTAACTATTAAGCAGCAAATTAGGAGTGTATTGAGGCAAAAGTTTTAGTTAATGTTTTGTTAATAGCGAGAATTGGACCTTAAATAAAAAAATCATGTTTTGATGGCCTGCATTCTTTTCCATTCTGCTGCCTCTCACTTTTTAAAATGCAATGCTATCTTCTATATGAATGATTCCCTACAAAAAATTCCAGAACCTATACAAACCTTCTTCACTGAATAGTACCACTGATTATCTATCTATAGAGATATATCTACAGTATAGTCACTGAAAGCTGTCATGTTTGTCAGTGCTGTCAGTGGTCTGAAAAGAATGTATGTGGTAGTTCATGATTGTGCTTTATGTTTTTATTTTAGGATGGGGAGGAGTTGGAGAGACTAACCAAGGCTAACACAGAGAGCGAATCTGAAGAAGAATCTTTCTGAGTTGTTTTGAACCCATCTCTCTAATTATCATGTAAATATTCTGGAATCAGCCTGTATATGTATTATGTAAATGTATTATAATGAATGATAATTGTTTCAGTCACATGGAATGTCTACGTGACATGCAAAGGGATCAAAGAGTTGTTTATTTTCTCCTCTTACAAACTGTGTAAACATTAAGAGCATGTATCAAACTCATGGGGGTTTGTGAAAGTGTTACTTTCATATTTATTGTTTGGACTATATTCTTGGTTCCTTCATATAGTAGTTGACTGAAAGACAGAGTGACTGTGCAGGTATTAAGGTACTTTAAGAGTAGCTTGTTTAAATTTTAATGTACTTCTGTAATGGGAATATAATTGTTTCAAAGCATGTGCCATATTGTGTATGATGTTGTATTTGTTGACATATGACCTTTAAAAAAAATCTTGGATTTTTGCAATAATAAACATCTGTATTTTAATCCTACATGCTAAAATATTTGTACAATTTTTATTTAAATTCTTAATAATACTGCTATTTTGTGGCAACTGCTGATATATTACTGACCAGCAGAGGGAGCAAAGAAAAGTCAAACTACATCATTTGACATAGTGCTTTAGCAGATATTTGAGTGCCTTCATAAAATAAGGGAGGAAGAAACTCAAAGATCACATAATGTAAGCACTTAAAATTAAATCTCAGCTAAAAATAGAGTTGATGTGTGATGTTTGGAACATATATCAAAAGGCAATAGAATATACAAGATATGATAGCAATACAATATATTTTTATTGAAATTAAAGTACAATTTATTCGTTTATAAATAAGACACACAGCGACAGTGCTCTTTAAAAATAGAGTAACAATATCAAAACAGTTTAACAAGAAAAAGCAGGTTGTGACCTTTAAAAACGATCACTTCTTATAGAGAAGACATCCAATAAATACAAATGTTTTGTTAACGTCTTTATCTACAAAAGATTTTGTCCATAGATGTGAAACGATATACCCCAACATTAAGAGACAGATTTATAGCAGAGGAGATGCATCTTTAAAAATGAACAGCTCTATACGGTAAATGTAAATCCAGTTAAAAGGGAAGTTTTTAGTTATCTCCTACCCTGACACTGTCTTATGAAAGCGTTAACCCTAATAACCCTGATGATAACCATCCTGGTACCCCTCATGATAGCCATGGTGGTAGCCATAGCCACCGTACTCATCCTCCGGGCAGCGCATGCCTAGAGACTGCTGGATAGCCATTTCCTGTCTGCGGAGCTGCATGGAGTCGATCAAGTCATAGATGATGGCCATGGACCACATGGGGGACGGGTACCAGGACTTGACATTTCCATCTTTTCCCACCAGCAGCATGGAGAAGTACTCGGGGCTGATCTGGAAATAGTTTCTAATGTCCCTCACTAGAGTGGCAGATATGCCCTCACGCTCCACCGTTGCACTTCCTGAAACACATAAACGTGGGTGTCAGAAAACAGGTTCGCAGCTGCACATAAACAGCATATACAGAAAATTGTGCAGAAAATCAGCATGTAATGTAAAACAATTTTATTTTGAAAGGTTTGTTTTAGCTGAGCCAATGTGCATTTCACCATTTATCATCACTGCAATTGAATGGGTTATATAAAACATAATTATACATAAATCTTGCTTTTACTGGCCACAGTTTTCTTTTTCTAAAGTGCTTTATGCACTTTCTAAGAGAATACTGAATTCGTTTTTTGTCCTCTTTTCAACCCTGTTGAATCATCTGCCAACTTTAAGGGTTTTTTTAAGCATTTCATTTTGTTTCCACTTACACTGACCTTGTCAAGCTTGGTAGTATACAGTATAGTTAGTATATAGTTAAATAGTTACTGTTCAAAAGTTAGGGGTCAGTGAGATTGTTTTACGTTAAAAGTACAGTAATAAACCGTAATATTACCATGGAAAAATTCTTGGATTTTTAGGAAACTTTTGAACTGTCAAAATAAATAAATCAATACATAATTAAATAGAAATTCTAGAAGTTCTATCTCTCCACCATCTTTCCATCCTTTAGCAAAACTCATATATACGCATCAGACTTTAAATAAAGGGCTTTTCAACATGCATAATATTACAAAAATCTCTGACAGAACATTTTAATAGAAACCAGATTTTTTATAAAACCAACATGTTTTTCTCAGATATTGACTTTGCTTTTATCTTACATATGGGTCCTGCCTAGAAGACTTCAATGTCAGCACTCTAAATACAGCTTAGAGAATCACTTTTTGATCTAAATGCATCAGACAGACTGCTGATGCAGCCTTTCAAAACACACAGGAGCCTCGGTGCCAGTGAACGCAATGCTGTCTTAAGTTTCAACAATGATGGAAAATATGTAAACACCTGAGTCCTTCTTTATTTCTGTCCTGCAAAATATTATTCCTGTGAGAACTGTCTGGTCATTTCTGAGCCTGGACGGAGCTGGAGAGGCTGACTCATGCAGGGAGGGGCCTGAAACCAGAGGCTATTGGCTGCTTTTGACTGACACCTAAAAAAGCAGCCAGTGTCAACACAACACCACCGCATCTAACATAACGTGCTGATTAACCCTTAACTCACTAACTAAACACCTTGCTGTTCTGAGGTATATTTTCATCTAGACTTTAAGAATTTGCTTACTACTACTGCAAAACAATATGCTTTTTATGTTTACTAAGACCACAATAAGTAAGCATCTGATTTCTCAGCTGCTTTTTAAACCATTGCTACAAGTATTTACATACCTGTTAAAAGGTCTTCTCGCACCTCAAAGTCTAAACCACATTTTAGGAGTTTACTGGTAAGTCTCACTTCCCAAAAGTGTTTTTTTTTTTTTTTTCTAGTGTTTCAACATCAGTGGTCTTACCATTGATGGGATAAAGCTCCAACACTCCTCCCATGTCTATCAGCTCTGTCCCCACCAGCTTCAGTACTGATACATGGCGAAGACCTGCAAATTGAACAAGACAGAAAGATTTTTTCTCAAATCTGAACACCACACTGAGTTTTTAAATGTTCTCCTGCTGACATTTAGGCCATTTAAGGGCATGTTTGTAGCTTACAGATAGTTGGTAATGGAATATATGTGGGATGTATTAATAAACAAAGCTGTTTCTCAAGACATTTAAGTCTGACTTGACAGTCATATTCAAATCTGATGTCAGTTTAAATGGAGGAGAAAGCCTTTTTTTGGGGTTCATGCCTGTCAAACACTGAAATTGTTCTAAGATCTTTTCCTGGTCACATTCTGCCACATAATTATTATTTTTATAGAGCTGAGTAAAGATGTGACGTCAGTTTGTAAGCAAATTTTCTAAGAGCTCCCTCTGGTAATTTCTGAATGTTTTTTGGAATAGCAGTTTAGAATTTATGAGTAAATTAAGCCATGTGGTTAACATTATTTCAGAAGACTTTCACATTTTGTTCCACAACATAAATTACTCACAGTCATACATCAAATTCGAATCCTGTAGCCTCAGTTTTTTAAACCTAAACTGTTAATTGCTATTAACTAGTTTATTCACAACTAGGAACATCTCTTTATGAATAAAATTAGGATACTGTTGACTATTAGCTGCTCCAGGTGTGGTGACTGGATGGGTTCAACACTTAGACCAACAGGTATGAAACTGGCTAGAAAACCATCACTAATAAATATACTATATGAATGTCAATAAAGATCACCTACTCTATGAAGAGCTATATAATATAAAAATAAAGGAGCCATTAAAAAGCTTGCTGCGATGCTGAATAATTAGTTAATTACATAAGTTATGTGTTTGTCAGGATGCCTGAGAAAGAGAATTCACTGCGGTTGTGTCAAGCTTATTTTCTGGGAAAAATTTCTGAATGTAAGTATCATCGCAAATACACATTGTTCTTGGAAATAATATCATGAAAAATTCCAGATCCATTACTCAATGGAGTTTTTGAGAGTTGGCTTAGTCTGAGCTACAGTAAAAATGATCTGGTTTCAATCTTCACTGAGTGACAAGAGAAAATCAATGCAAGATATTATCTTGGCATACTTGAGACACGAGAAAGAAACATATGCAAAACCCTCTAGATTCTAGAATAAAAAGGTCCTCCCCAGTAATGCAATGTGTATTTATGTGCAATAATGTTATCTGGCATTTTTATCGAAATTCTCCTTCAGTGACATCTGAAGGTTTAGTGATTGTTATTCTTACCCAGGTTGCACGCCTGGCTGTTTAGTGCATAGAGCTGTTGCTGATAGGCCCATTCCTCATCATTTGGTGCAGATATGACAAACAACCTGCGTCTCCAGCGGAACCTAAAATCGAGTAGCCCAAAATCATTAGAACAGTACATTACTTGTAAGATTCCCAGTAATTAATCTTTTCAATAGAAAATGCTTATGAACTACCTGGAAAGAAAGTTTTCCAATGATCTTGGCTTGTCTTCTTTTTTACACGTCACCCCATCACGTTTCTGTTGCTCCATCTCTCTGATGCGTGATGAAAACGTGTCGAGGTAATCAAACACAGCCTTCATCGCAATTGGCACCTCATAATATTGCTGAGAATAAAAAGATACACGAAACAAGCTTCATAGAGGGTTAGAAACCAAGTATCTTCACTAGTAAGGGGATTTTCTCAATAGGTTTTGAGCAGCCAAGAATGCCAAACCCAAAATTATGTGTCAAATCAACAGAGCTGTGAAGAATTCTTGACATTTTCTGCAAACCACAAGAAATATGCTGTTCAAGCAAGAATGCAATCCAAAATGCAATGTCCAATATCACATTTCGTTTGACTTTGCAATTGTATTTTTTTATTATTATTCTTTTGAATTAATTGTTAACATTACATTTGCATTGAATTTTATTTTTTTCATAGTGACCATTACTTTGAACCCAGTTAATGAAGGCATACATAATTAAATTAATATGGATGTTAAAACATGTTCTTAAAACAAAGACTAAGTCTCATTTACAGGGACGGTGATGATTCATGTTTATTTGTGGGCAGTTTATTTATTAACATAGTCAGTTACGTCAACATTCAGCTCTCAGAATTCAGTTCAAACACTACATGCCCAGAATTAACTCAGTATTTGTGGGTGTCTGACTGGCTACGGTTCTGAGGATTTTCAATAGATTTTACTGTCTATCTGCTGCCTGAGTGCACAGTGGCTTCTTTGTTTATTCCAGCTGTCTGCAAACAGGACTCGGCTTTGCGCTGGCACACCTCACATACCCCTGAAAAGTACTGTGGAAGAAGAGAGCTTTAAAGTGGTGAAAATGTAATATGTGCCAAGTTACGTGTCTTTTACCTTGGCTTTCATGTCCAGATCTGTGAGGACCATGTAGAAATCACTGTAGGTCATTCCGTACTCTTTCCTCAGCTCTGTGATGAGATCCTGGTTCTCCAAATCCTCCTGTTTCAGACCTTTCATGGGCTTGTCATTCTCTGAAAAGACGCCACACAAAATCCCACAGACTGATCAACCGACCAGAGAGATAAATACAGAAGATTACAGATGGCTCCACAGTCTGCTAGTTTTGTTTTGACTGCAGTTCAAAGAGACATGCGTGTCTTTCATAACATGCAGAACACAGGGCGACCCCTCCGGTGGGGTCAATGCTGGTAGAACTCGGGACAATGAGGCACTCAGCTTTTCGAGGAGCTCAGTGGTGTTCTGCTGTTTGTCTAAATGGAAAATCACCAGACATGCTGTCTTTTAATGAAGTGCTACAGGGCCTTAGGGATGGCAGCTCAGTGTGTTTATTCTGGGAACATGGCTTCCTTTGCTATACAAGAGACAGATAAAAACAGAGCAACTCATGTGAAAGACCCTGTTTGCTCTGTGGAAACTCTGTGGGTGCGTGAGACAGCACGGGAAGACGCGGCCAACCCAAAGTATTTGTTTTCCTTTCCGCAAAATCCAAAGAATTTCTCGCTCTGATTTCCAGTGGACAACAAAACAGACAGTTTAAGGCACTCCACTTTCAGCACGGGAGGTGAACTACAATTAAAAACCAATCAAAGCGGAGGCAAAATGCTTTTTCTCCTTCTAAACATGTGGTTTTCTTTAAATAAGATCTTTATTTATCTCTCAAGGCCAGAATATATAATAAGGAGGCTTTAGGCACATGTACTACTTGCCTAGCACTATATAAACAACAACTAGGAATCTGAATATAAAACAAATAAATACAATTTCTAAATAATAATGATAAAATGAAATCCCCTCTCTGCGGAGTTACATCATAAGCATTACAAACGGAAAATGAGAGATTAGGTTTAGCCTAAGCAACGCTCCTAATTATATATGCCTACCATAGCCACAGCACAGGACCTTTAATTGTGGTTTAGGAACCGCTGATCATACAGTCAGTCATGTTTCCTTTTCTAGTACCTCTGATGCTGCACTAGAACCAGTCACAGTGAGCTGGCAGGCTATAAATGCTCAGAACGTGCCAGGCTGATATATGCCTTCATAGAGAGCCTTATGTGTTCACTTAGCTGCCTTTAAGAGTGAGATGTTTATGAGCACCTGTTTTGCTTCCATTTTTCCATCCTGCGGCAGTGAAAGGGACCCCTCACAGATAGCTATGTGACGCAGACCAGATTGATGAGTATATGGAATAAAAGTCAAAGCACTGACTCATTCAGAGGTAGTCTGGATGATGATGATGTCATTGTTAAACCCTTTCACAGCATTTTGTCTTAACGCTTCTAGAATCTAACTGTGTGACATCTGGTAAATTAACAACAAGGGTTGCACAAATTTTTGAATTAAAGAATTAGCTTGCATTCAACTGATGAGTTGAGTTGGCTACACTATATGGACAAAGTATTGGGACACCCCCTTCTAATGAATATGTTTAACTGCTTTGATTTCCATAAGTACAAATCTAAATGTTTAAGCATATAATGATATTCTAGGGAATTGTGTGCTTCTAATTATATAGCAGCAGTTTGCACTCAACCCTTTTCTATCCTGACATGACAATGCCTCTGTGTATAGGGTTCAAAAAGAAGTAATTGATTCAGTCAGTGCATGTGTATGTAAATGCAGGCCTTGAGCCAAAAATCACCAAACATCAATGACTTTTACATAAACTATATGGACAAAAGTATTGGGACACCCCCCTTCTTTTATTTCCATGTCTGTTCCAACAGTTTTGGAAGTGTCTAAAAGTTTTTGGCTTAAGTTCTGCATTTAAAGTCACAATAGAGGTATACAGATGGGATTTGGCTTTCTGCAGACCAGTCAAGTTCTTCCACACTGACTTAATCTATCATTTCTTTTTGAACCTTGTCTTATACACAGAGGCATTGTCATGTTAAAAAAAGAAAAGGGTCCTGTCCAAACTATTGCTATAAAATTAGAAGCACACAATTCCCTAGAATATCATTATATGCTTTAACATTTGTACTCATGGAAATTACTAAAGTAGTCAAACATGTTCGTTAGAAGGGGGTGTCCCAATACTTTTGTCCATATAGTGTATCTGTAAGGCCTTTAAACCTCTTTAAATGGCATTCTTAAAACCAGATAGATAGGAAGCATTCTAAGCTAAATTTCAGGTAAAAATCTGGTCTTAATTATCTTAGCATGTCTGAGGGAGTGAGCTATTTGAATGACTCCAACAATACTCAATGTTTTTGAATTCAAGTCACAGGCGTCCCTGCTTTTGAAGCAGTTCCACAACAACACTAACAAAGAAGACATTATAAGAATGCGGATTATTGTATGCTTTACCAATCTATCCACCCTGCAAAACTGTCTGATCTGTCAAGAACTGACTGCTGTTTCTGAGCTAAAACTCTCCAGTCAGAATATCAGCTACAAAGGAAACAGACATTTTCCCCATGTCTTGGATAATGAGCTAGAGAGAATAACGTGCCAGGGCAGACTCTCTGCACTCTTCCATTTGATTCATCTAGCAGCATTCCGTGACACTTGAACAAGTACCATTCACTCCATTCCCAGACCAAACTTCAAGTTCCTTTGCTGTGAGGTTCTGTGTCATATGAGGTCATAATCTGGAAAAGTGCTTCCCTGGCTTACAAGTGAGTGCCAACTGTTGGATAAAAGGCGCTTTTTGTTTGGCACATTAAAAGCCCTTAATCTCCAGCATAGGAAAATGGCTTGTGTTTATCATATCCATCTTCAGCCTAATCATTCATAGTTCCATGTCACAACTAGTAAAGCTCTCAAAGAACAGGAAACAGTTGTTCTTTTTCATGAACGTTGCAGGATTTTATGATGGGTGGCCTGAGTTCAATTTGGCTCATTGGGAATGGATGGAATGCTTTGACCGGAACTTCCATAACCTGGGTTTAAATGTCCATACATCAAAACATGACATGGATTCTCAGCAGTGGTTGTTTAAGAATTAGGAAAGCAAAACAATAGGAAAAGATTACAGGAAAAAAGCAGGCAGTGACGAACACATTCTCCTATCATTTTTAAAGTTTTTTAATGCTTTTTGGTGATTATTATATAGTATATATTTGATATACTGCACATATATATTGTTTCCAACAAGACGAATGTGGCTTACCAAGTTGGTAATGATCTATTTTCATGGTGCTGTTTGTAAGCATGCCGAAGATGGTGATGATGGAGACCTTCCTGATGGCCATCTCACACACATGTTCCAAGTATTCATCCCTTTGCTGAACATACATGGTGTTCTCCTCTGTTGGAGAGGTGATCAACTGAAGTAAAGAGTTTGAAACGGAAGAACAGTAAATAAAACATAACAGAAATCCACATTTCTTAATCAGACTACTTACAAAGCTACTCACAATGAGTCTCCTTTTGCTTTCAAAATAGTCCAGAAACGTTGCCAGAGTTCCTTTGGGTGGCGGAGGGGGTGGTGGTGGTCTTTTTGTTGGTTTCTGATACTCTTCTTTCTCATGGATCTTTGATTCTTTCTTTCCATTTTTCTTACCACCCTTTCCATCCTTTCCCCTCCTCTCTGTCTTGTCCTTCTTGTCCTTTTTCTTCTTTTTGTCCGCCCTGCCCTTGCCTTTTTTGGCAGGCACAATTTCTTCCTCCTTCTCTTCAGGATAGATGTCGGTGGGCACACCTACATCATATTTCTCTTCATATGCATTGCTAATTTCCTTATCACCATTTTTTTTCCTTGTAGACTTAACTTTAGGCGGTTTGTGTTGTGTAGGTATAATGCTGGTATGTTTGTGGTTGTATTCTTTTTTATCTGTGTGGTTGTCCCTGTATTTTGCTGTGTCAGCTTTGGTGTAGACGGGAAGAGTTGTGGGTGAGGTTGTCTGGTGTCTGTCTCTACGGTTGTAATAGTAAGACTCAGTGGTGGTCTTCTGCGCTGGGATCCATTGAGGGGTAGTATGAGCTCTCGTCGTCCTTGGAGTGGTGGTGGTCCGTGTTGTGGTTGTGGTCGGCCGCGTTGTTGTCGTCGTTGTAGTGGTGGATCGGGTTGTAGTTGGGGGACGTGTGGTGGTGGTGGTGGTAGTTGCTTTGGTAGTGGTGGTAGTGGTCGTTGGTTTTGTTGTAGTTGGAGTAGTTGTTGTAGCCGGTCTTCGAATGGGTTTCCGCACCTCTTTTCTCCTCTCCATTGGTGGGTCCACTTGGGGGTCAGTACTGGGGACACCCTCGACCACCTGCCCCTCCACCCCAGCCCCTTTACACTTCTGGACAAAGCCTTTCTGCCTGACTTTCTCCATTTTGCGAATGGGCGACTGGTCGATAACTTCGTACATTGCTTCTAGTCTGACAGGGTATGGGTAGCGTTCTTCTACCTGAAGTGTCTTCTTAAGAAGGACCATCCCGAACTTTCCTTTTTCTAATTTAAGAAAGTTTATGAGCCTGGGAATAATAGTCGTATCTAACGGCTCTTCCATCACCTTGCCTTCGTTAGTAATGCGTCGGATTTTCCCACCCAATTCCCCTTCCTGGTGAAATATGACAATTTGATGGACGTGCCGCTCTGCCAGTTCGCAGTAAACATCAGGTTTAAGAAGACTCATCATCAATCTGTAGTAACCATCAGAGTCGTGAGGTGCGGAAATAACCAGCAGGCGGTTTTTCCCTGCAAATGACGCCAGTAAGTTTGGAGAACCAGCGCTGCTTGGCATGCGGGATAATCTGGCCCTGGCTCCAGGTGTTCCATCATCTTGCTGGATTGGGTTCCTAGACTCACCTTGTGCTGGTCTCCTTTTTGCCAAGACCTTTCTGGATTGGACGTTCCTAGTAACGTTTATACCTTCATCTCCCTGCATCTGCTGGCGTCTATCATTGATCCATGAAGGAGAATGTGTTTGTTTTGCTGGTCTTATGGAAAGCAGTCTGAATCTGGATTGTTTATCGGTTGGACTGCTCTCTGACACGTAAACAGCCCATGTCAACAGACACAAAACACCTAAACCATGCATGTACCTTCCCCTCATGTTTGAAAACTTTAGTAACACTTAAGTCAGTAGAGAGATACAATCCGGTAAAGCTTCATAAGATCCAATTTATTTTCTACAAGTGTTTATAATTCTGATGCTTAGTGCAAAACAAGGCAAAAGTTTAAAACCATCTTGGGTTCTTAACAAACCAAGAAAATAATTTTCTTTAATTTTATTTTAAAAATGACAAAATAGGTAATGTTTAATGTTTATTGGTTTTTGGTTTTAGTTGTTTTTGGGTTTATTTATTGTTTATTGAGCGAGCGGTGTGGGTTGTTGATTGATCAATGCAAATAGGTATTTACTGCTACACAGCGACAGATTTTCTCATCTCATCATTCCTGTATGCATATAATCCCTTAATCAGATGAAAATAGATGCCAAGAAATAAAGCTCCGGTCCTCAGTAAGTCTCGAGAAGTTTGACACGCGCCACTTCAACACAACGCACGTCGCAAAAAATGAGAAAAAAGTCAGAAATACTTCCAAAAGTTTGGTAAACTCTCTGTGCTGCTTCTTATCACTGGAATCTTTCCCAGACATGTCAGAAAGTAACAGCGCAGCAGCCTCCGTATCCTCTGACGAGCGTACAGGACCAACCCATGCAGCTGAGGGGTGCCAGTGCGCAGAGATTTACTCCTGCAATCAGAGTGAACCGTAAATTTAAAACAGGCAAATCCTTTCAAGACCCGTTTCATAAATATAAAGGTAGCAATATTTATAAATAATAAATATAGCGAGTGTGATATTATTAAGACAACATGTTGTTTCTAAAACGATCAAAATTGTCTTTTCCTTTTTCAGTATTCTAAAGCCAAAGAAAATTCTTTAAATATTATCTGGAAAATAGTTTGTATTAAATGTTGGCTGTATATATTTTCCCCTACCTGAAGAGAAACATTTTCAGTAAATATTGTTTCTAAGTAGTTTTAAAGAAAATAGTGCCTGAAAAACAAGCTAAAGGCAACAATGGCAAAAAGAAACTAAATAGAATGGCACAAAAAAACACTGAAAATATCCTTTGATGGATATATACATTTGGCAGTCGCTTAAATTGCAGAACATAAGAAGTTTTAATTTTTAAAATCGTTTTTATGGATTAATAGATTACACAAATAGACAACGACTGGCAACCCACAGAAACATCATTAAAAGCACTAACGCTGGTGATCTGTGAAGGGGTCATATTTCATTCAGAAAAAAATAAAATAGATTTAATCCAAATCTAAACAGAATTAGGATCAATTCATCATCTATATATTTCAGAATATTTTATAACATACAGATTTTAGTATCATTATTTTTGTTCAGCCTGTTCAGACTAATACAAGATATTTTTGTCATTACATTTGAATAAAACAACATACATTTCTGACTAACCAGTCACAGAACTTAATTAGTTAATAATAACTTAATTAGTAACATAATGTTTAATCTTAAGCATTAAGGATAATAGATAAAACACTTGAAGTAAACAGTCTTAACAATTGAGATGGACTTCAACAATGGAGCTGTGTAATGCGAAATCAAAATCACACGTAGGCCCCTGACGTGTATACTCAGCACATGTTTGACTGTCCCTTAAAACAGCCCCAAACTCGGATGATGTAACTGGATAACAGCTGCTGAGCAGAATCCAGGGGGTATGTGATTGTTGAATAGCTCACCCTGAAAGATAATATACCGTACCATTACCATTATATACCCGATACAGGTTAAAATATTAAACCCACAAATTCTTCTCAGCAGTTGTTTATCTAGTTACATTACGTCTCTGATAATTATGCTTCTCGTAACAGTGAAACTCAATTATTTTAGTTTATCAGTTGGTTTAAAAGTAGGTCTAGTGCACACATTCCATTCCAAAAGCAAAGTTACTTTCTAGTCTTAACTGATTTGATAACATCTGAATGTATGGAATGATCCACATCTGGATCTTTTTACTGCAATTTTCTGCTTAAAAGCCCAGGGTCTTTCTTACCTGTTACTTTTGTGTTTTACTTTATTAACAGATGCCTCAATGTGAGCAGCACATGCTTAAGGCTTTCCCCAGCCCACAATCCTCTGTTCCTCTTCATGCTCGCATCCTGACACATGTGGGTCTTAATACAGTACATCAGTCTGTAATTAACCCCATTTGCTTAAACAGCTACAAAAGATCATCACATCATATAAACAAACCCCTTGAAATGATGAGAATCTCGGAAACATGTAATTAAATTTAGAAACCATAACACTTGACATCTTTATGCCAGTATTAGACATATACCAGGCTCAGATGGAATCAGCAGACTTTACACATTTTCTGGACTGATGTGGGGGAAATCTGTGGAACTCTGAGAAATGGCTTTCAAAATCTAAACCTGAATATACAAAAGGATTAAATAACAAACATGCAAGGGGGTGGAGGATGTGTGCAACTTTGTAAATGATGACCATACAATTTTGTTTTTTTTGAATATTTTGAGGAGTTCTACAGACACAGATTGAGCTGGGGCATAAATTAAAACAATTAAACCAGACATTGGAGAATCATATTTCTTTTACGGCAACATATTCAAAATAACTAAAAAGCAGGCAACAAAAATGAAGGATATGAGGATTGGAAGTTAAAATTCATCCAACATCCAGATTCCGATACAAGGAGACACTGGCAATGTTCCTTCAGTTCTTCAGAACTGTAATTGGAAATTGCAGTAATGGTGTCCAGAACCCACAGTCCCCTGTTATTAGGTTTGATAGAAGAGAGTAGATGCAGCTAAGTTGAAAATAGAATGGACAGAAGCCATTAAATTAACCCTGTGAAGAGTGGTGTCCACTACCGTTTGCAGATGTTTTAAACTTATTTTTTAAGATTGAGATTTTATTGTATTATTATTTCTGGTCATCGAATCTGATTGGTCTAGCAGCATTTAGCAGTTCAACAGAATTGTCTTGATGACTTGTCTGAATGAATCATTGAATCTTTTATTCCACCGATTTGATCAATCACAGAAACATTCAGGGACAAAACAACACACCTACTTAAAGCTGAATCACATATAGCGGTGCATACATAGCCATCAAGCACTCTGCCATATTGGAAGGTTAAGAAGGTTAAAATGACCCTTTTCATTGGTGTATTACACTGCATACTGAGCTCAGTATAGTTCAAGACACCAACTGCTCAGTAACATATAAAGTACAATATTAACGTCACAGAATTAAGATATATGCTCTCAGTCTATATATGCCAACAATGAAAGTGTATGTGTGGACACAGACCTCTACAGAATGCCTAATGCGTTTTGCACAAACCTCACCCATGAACTCACAGTCCTCTTTCAGTCTAATACACAGCCACTCTTGTTCCCGAATGTGAAGTCTTTATGGTAAACTTGAAGGGCAAAGGTAATATATGTCATCAAATTTAAATTTAAGGACAGAAGCATTAAACAAGCATTAAAAATGACCCAGACTAGATCCAAATATAGACTGCTTTGATTAGCAATCTCCTCTACTTTCCACAAGGAGCCATATTTTCATTCTTAATAATGTTAGGAGCATTTAATACATGACACTGCAAGCTTTATTTTTATGGAACCACTGGCTAGTAAAAGGCTTGATAATATGATTGGCCCTGCTACCAAGTAAAGAGCAAAAGCTACTGGTAAATGAGCCATGAAACAGCCCAGTGTCTTGGCATGTGTTGAATAGCTGAGAACAGCATTAAAACTAGCCATTTAGTTTGTCTTTATAAAAATAAATGGCCTGAGCAATGCTTCAGATCAAATGTGCCATAGTTCTTTGGTACACTACTGCATCACTTACACAAAGCATGAGTAGCTACCTGTATATTTAAAAAGAATGTCTGAAATCTTACCACACTAAGACAACACACCATAAAAAGTAAAAAAAAGTGTATTATTTAAGTTTAAACGCCACTGTACCAGAGCAAAATATTTACTTATGATCAAATGAATTGAAGTTATACATGCTCCTGTTTTCATAGGCTGTTGCTTAGCCTGTTAGCAATGATTTGTGTTAATATTTTCACAATGAATCAACTGTTGTTCCTGTTTGTTTTACACAGATCATATGAAGGCATCTCAAGCATTTGTTGTTCCATCCTGTCTCCAGTTGCAGTGACCTCAACAGCCCTTAAAATCTAGGTAAAACCTGTAATCTCTCCGAGGATTGCTCTACTATAGCTCAGAGTTCTGTCAAACAGACTGTACGGGAAAAGCAAAGAACGGGAAGAGCAGAGTGTAATCTGTTCTCCATGTGAAATTAAACCCTTAGGACAAGCCATTAATTTCCCTCGCACTGTTTGTGTACCTGGAGCGCTTGCAACAGTGTGTACATTCAACCTTGCAAACATTACAGCAGAGTGTCATCACTCTTTGTCAGGCGTACAATTTGACCATGTAGTGACCCAGAGTCATAGTGTACATGGACATTATACATTTATGTATATAAAGGGATTGTTCACCCAAAACAGTGTAATTTTAATATAATTTTATAGACTATTATATTTTTTGTTGATATTTTGAATTAAATTGTATTTCTATTTTTAATTTTAATTTTATTTAAAGTTTTGTTGTGTATATTTTTGTCATTTTTAATAGTTTTTTTTATCTGTCTATATACTTAAATGAAAATGAGAAATGTGGAATCTAATGTGGAATGAAAATGAAAATGAAAATGTTGAACTACAGCTGAAATGTTTTTTTAAATTATTATTATTATTTTACACTGAAAAACAAAAAATTTTTTTATGAGTTATATGTGGTTGTTTAGAATTATTTATTTTTACATTTAAATAAAAAAAATGTTGATATTTAGTCAAATAAATTAGTTTATTTAAATGTAGCTAAAATAAATTGATTGCAACCACTTAACTTAAAAAAAATTGAAAATTCAATGAATAATTTTTATTTCAGTGTATTTCAGTTAATATATATTTTATTTTAAGTTATGAAAATGTTTTTATGGTTTTAGTCTTGGTTAACGATAATAAGTCGGGCTTGACTCAAAAATGAAAACTCATAATTTACTCACTCTCATGTCATTCCAAAGTTGTATGGCTTTCTTTCTTCTGTTTTGGGTCCCACTGACTTTCATTGTTTTTATTATAGTGGAGTAGTGGATAGTGGAACATGATCCCCTACTTGAACCAGATCAGACTCAAACCAGGGTTCCCATTGGCCACAGCTCTCATATGTCATGTGTATAGTCTATTGGCTCTGGTTATGACAGATTGTTAATTTTATTGCAATATGTTGTTAATTATATTAAAATAGTATTAGTGATGATTGCCTTAACAAGCTTGATATTTCTACTGTAGCTCAGCTACACAAGCCTGGCACAATTAATGGCAAAATGATTAGTTTGATTTCCAGGAAAACATATACTGTTCACATTGGAAAAATGTGTCTGGCAAATGCATAAATTTTAGTTAGATACTGGACGCCCAGTGCGTTTAATTATTTGATTGAGAATCTGCTTTCGGGGTCTGGCACTGTTGCTACAGACCCACAGACTCAAGAAATCTTATACCGTATTCCAGCTCTGCTCCAGACAGTTGCCAGTTTTCAGTCTCTGTGTTAGTCCATAGTATTGGGTTTATTCATAATATGATCCAGACCATCTTGGATTTTACCAGATAAAGCACCTGTTATTGCTTATATAAGAATTGAGGTTGTTTTAACAGCGCAGTGTTTTAAATGAACACCTCACAGACAGCTTGTCAAAAATCCTTTACCATCAAACTAATCTACTCTGTTTAAAGAGAAAAATTATAATTGCATGTCATTTCATATGTCATTCATTAAGGGTTGTGTGTTTCAACTTACTGGGTTTGAAGATCTTCTTATGCTTTCGTTTCATTCTTAACTGATTTGAAAGCGTTTACTGCTCTCTCACTCACTTAAAAAAAAAATTATAATTTAGAGACCTTATTATTTGTTGTTTATTTAATGTACCTTTCACTCGGCCCTCAACATCAAATGCATCTCCCAGAAGGCTGTTTGAAGAAGGGTAGCCAGCTATTTTATATTAAACCCTTAAGGAGCCAGCTCTGACTTCAGTGTTTGAATAAGGCATTCCACATTCAGGCATTAGAACAACATTCTGTGCGCAGCTCCAGGCAGGACTGACCCACCTCTCCCACTCCTCGCCCCCACACATTCACCTCTCTCCCAGTTTCCATTGCCTTTTCGCAATACACACACGCACCCACACATATATAGAAAAGGCCAAGGTTACTTGTGTACACAGCAGAAAAGATCCAGTCAGTCCAGAGTTGTAATGTTAGCATTTAATTGGCTGTGTCTGCATATTTTTACTTACCTGTTAGGTGTACTTTCTGTTCTTTCTTGACAATCTGGAGTAGGTATGTTAGCAGCTAGCAGCCTTTCAGTTTGCTATTTAGAGCTGTTTTTATGCAAATTTGATTACTCTCAATCTTTTAATAAAATGCTACATGCTACAAAATGTATTATGCTACATATTGTCACAATATAAATAACCTCAAGTTGTATGTTTAGTTCAGCAAAAATCTATCTATCTATCTATCTATCTATCTATCTATCTATCTATCTATCTATCTATCTATCTATCTATCTATCTATCTATCTATCTATCTATCTATCTATCTATCTATCTATCTATCTATCTATCTATCTATCTATCTATCTATCTATCTATCTATTCAGTGCCCAAAACAACCCTTACGAAAAAGAAGTTTATTCAAGTGTGCTACAGTATTAGTATACTTCTTTTAAACTAAAAATAGGAAAGTATGCTTTTAGTTTACTTTTTATGTACTTCTCAGAAATGGGCTTTATGTACTTCTCAGAAATATACTTAAAATGACATTTAAGTATACTTGACTTATACTTACAAAAAGTCTAAATATACTTGAACTTTACTTAAGTATACTTAATAAAATAAACTTGAAGTATACTACTTTTTGGTAAGGGAAATGTTATGTCATCATCATTAATGTACAGTAATTTATATTTACAACAATTAATTTAGCAGAAGTTGTATGTAAAGTTTATTATCCACTTTTCCTTTTCTCTTCTTTTTGTTTTACCAGTTTGTTTGTTTTTTAAAAAAAATTGTGATGTAAATTTAAAACAACTGACCCCACTATACAGTTGCCAAATGATCACACTTTAAAAGCGCAATTTACTTTTCAGAGGAATTCTTTTATGAGAAGAGTATAGTCAGACATGTTAGTGTTAGGGATGGTCTGTTGTAGTTCTCTAATAAGAACCATCAGTGGTGGTTTTGTCTCGTGAGCTTCAGACAGACCTGTGGGTGTTTGTTCCATGAGTGCAGCGGACCAGAACTCTCACGTTTTGTGCTGACACACCCATCAACAAAAGCAGATCTGTTATTGTGCTATAGCAAAAATATGTCATGTGACAGTTGTTGTCCTTGCTGTTTAGCTATAAATATTTTCAAATCTACTTGACGCTGAGAAAGGTTTTGCTGCAGGAAAACAATGTGTGTCTATGATGATGGTCTTTTAAATATCACTGGGAGGAACAGGAAGTTGTCAGCCAATTATGCATGTTGCAAGCCGATTTAGGTAGTTAGAGTCTCATTAGGTCTTATATTGCTTAACTTTTATTTTGATCAAAACAAACTATTGATTACTGAGGCTAATGTTAAAGGTTAGCAGTATTGTGGGTTAGACATCTATGGATTTGTGAGGCAATAAAAACGTTACTGAGAGCCAGTGTAATTGATTTCTCATGGACAGAACCTTGAGGAACATCTGTTCTGTATTTCCTCAGACTTGGAATGATGGCGAATTGTGTGTGATATCTGGAGTGCAGATCTGATTAAACTTGATGTTGAAGACAAACTGAACCTAACATCATTGGATATCAGAATAAATGGAAAAAGGCTTTCTAGACACCATTTCTTTTATAAATGTATACCCTTTCCTTTTGTTTCCCCCCATAGTTTGCAATATTTAGGTTTTCCTTTGATTTATACAGAATAACCATAAAGCACCTAAGTGAATGAACAGTGTCTCAGTGTTACAATAACAGTATGATGTTTCTCTCCAAGTGCTCAAACCAAATTACATACCACATTGCCAGCTCTGCTGGTTTTGTCAGTGGGTGCTATTTCCCACGACCATAAGAATAACTGTATGATGCTGAGTTTCTTTGCTACCATGCAGTGGGTTATTCCCAATGCTTACATCACTAACTGTTTTTCAGTTGTTGTTTTTTCTTATTAACATGATTCCCTCATACGGAATGCATCTGAAAATGGATGAATTATGAAATTGCTAACTTACACTGAAGGCACTTGGCCAAAATGAATCATTTAAACATAAGGATACTTCTGACTTTAATGTGTGGTCTATAAAAGTCAACTGGCATGGATAAACACAACAACTAAGTATGCCTGGGCTAAATTTGACTTTGTTTTATGCCAGAGCAAATAAGGCATATGCTGTATGTGTTGAATCAACACAGTTCAAATGTGAGAGACATATTCTTTGCTCTTGTAAATTTGGATGGGCTTGCGTCCAAAAATCCTTCAGTACTTTTCCATAACCTCTTCTTGTACATGGAGTCAGGACGTGTTTGATTGGTTCTGCAGCAGATGGAGCGTGTTAAAGTTCACATTTTTTTGAAAACCTCTTGACTGCAATTACTGAACATCTTGCTCCGTGATAATAGGAGATGGTTTGCAAAGTGAACGAACACTTCAAGGGGGTTCACACAATGCAAATCTGAATGTTTCAAAATGAGAGAGGTTGTGTCTGCAATGGGCATGTCAAAGCAAACATTACGAATCATTTATCATGCATGCAAGTATGTCATAGAATGTCAGAAAATGGAGTATGCCAGATTTGTTTACTCCCAGTAAAAGTATGGTCACATTTACTTATGTTTGACAAATTTGTCAGTAATTTCAGTTGGAATCCATTCTATCTGGAAGGTCAAATGATTCGAGTTGGTTGTGCAAATTTGCAGTATTTACCAGTAAAAAACAGCTTGCTTTGAAAGTGACTTTTTTGTGTGCTGTGCTTCATACATAACTACACTATTGAGAATAAACAATGGACCTTTTTGTCAGTGAAATTTCACTAATGTGACTGCTAACGTACGCCAATATACTCTCTGAGCCTAGCGTTGTTAAATATCATTTTTTATGATGGAACTTTAAAAAGTTACATTCAACCATCTGAAAACAAATCAGGGTTCACAACCTGTCTAAATATGCCACTGGGACGCATTCAGTCTTCTAATGCAGCCTTTGAAGTATTCAGCCTTTGAATTGGGACACAGCTGGCATCTATGTAATCTATTGTAATATTGACCAAAATGTCTCATACAACTTTTAATTCAACAAAACCTCTTCACAAAATTGACATCATCCTTGTTTTAAACTATCCATAAATATAATTTGTAGCAGTTTCTACATGAAATGTCTTTGGTATTCAGGAATTTGATATGTTACATTAATTTGTAAAATTCACTTTTTATCTGAACAGAAATATGTCGGCACTGTAGAAGAGCTTAAACAAACCTTGCATGATTGCATAATGACAGGATGACAAAGGCTAAATGATCTAACAGACCTCTTCTATGGAAACTTCATAAGGTCAGATCACGGGCCTACTAGCAGTAAAAGCCAGCCCTGACAAAAAGGGAAGTGAATCATCCAACTATAGAACATTCTTTCCAATAACTAAATACTGAAGCAAAGAAAAGACTGTGATTCACTTAGACCATCACACGTTTTTTTGTGAATCAGGGAAAGTATGAGAATTTCCACTTTAAATGATATATAGAGGTCTCTAACCAAATAAAATGGAGATGTGGTTATTAAAAAGAGAGGAATGTGGTGGGAATGATTATAATAAGGTTTCAGCAAGAGGGACATATTTTATCACATGTAAATTAATGCAGATGCCTTTAGGTAAATAATATTAAATTGAAGAATGCAGGAAGTCATAAAAATAAGTTATAATCAATTCCATGCACAGGTGTCAGAAGTTACTAATGCTCCCTTAAGAGTGCTTGAGGAGTCCACTGTCTGCTGGAGCAAAATGCACACACAAACCACTGCTCACATACAGAAACACTCAACTGCTAATAAATGTGTGCTCTTGCCATGGATAAATAACGCAAAAACATCAGTAAATGTATCCCATATTCAAGTAAATGTTTGCCAGAATGTGTGCCGATTTGAATTTTGTGGAACTGTCTCACAAAATCAAGTGTGCTAACATTTAAGTTCCAAAATGTGCCACAGATTTCTTCTTTCTTCTTTTAAAACACGCAACAAACTTGTTCATAAAATCCAGAGAGCAATAAATGCAAAGAAGAATTTTGTGGAGATTGTGACCTTCTGTGGTCAATACATGATATTTTACTATATATTTTTAGAAAATGGCTGTGCTGATCTGGAGGTGGATAAATATATATGCACTATATGCAGACACTATGCAGGCAATATGTTCAGTGTTTTAAATGGTAACACTGACATGTGTACCACTAGTTTGTTAACTGAGTGCTGTTTATTTCTGTTGGTCACACACTCACGGAAGCCTCTAAAATATGTCCTCTTGCCCCACACTGGATTGTTTGGCTGGCAGCTCATAAAACACATACTTGGAATCATAGTTGGCACTCTTGTATCGTGTGCCCTGATGCAAAATATCTTTACACAGAATTATACTTTAAAAACACCAGAAGGCCTGCTTCCTCTGCCAGAGAAACAGGACCAGTGTGGGAAAACTGGAATTAGGTGTGTTTGCTCTCAAAACTTTGCTTTTAACAATATTTGAAAAAAAAAAAAAAAAAAAAAAACTTTTTACTTTTGAACCTCGTTATCTATTTGTCTTTTATAGCAAGACAATGTGTTCTATTTCTGCTGACAGACTGAAAACAGTTTGTATCCGAACAACAACTGATGATGACTGAGCTTTTATGCTGGAGAAAGTAGAAGATCTGGCAAGCAAATGTTTGACAGGAAAAGCTGTCTGGCAGATGGGGAAGGTCTGCTGCACAGAACTGCTATGAGATTGGATTAGATCGTGTAATTAGAAGTGTCTTAATGCCACCTACCACTAGCTCGTGTCAAGTATGGCAAGCGTCACTTTGATTATTCCAACTGTCCAATTAACTCCTTAAATATTCACCATCATGTGGAGAAAGTAGAATTTAAAACATAAAGCATCAAAGAAGGATGGTTTATAGCTACAGTATATCTATATTTGACAGAAAGACACGCTCGCACGCACACACACACAATCGATGATAACATCTGCTAAATTTAAGTATTACTGTACATTTACAGAAGCAATGTCAGCAACAGACCTCGTTAATCGAAAACATACTATCAGAAATCCATAAAGGAACATTAATTTTTAACCAAGGAGTTAGAATTAATTAAATTCAAACGGGGGTTTTAAATAGCTCTAATTTATCAGCATTTGATCAGTTATTTATTTGCATAAAATATTCATAAATAATTTCAAAACCCATTTAACGTTGTCTCCACCATTCAAACATTTAATATTTCTGCCCCTGCAGAACTCAAATATTTGCCCCCAGTCAGTATTCTGTTCTCTATTGTGCATCCTTTAACTTGTCTTCTCTCTTATATCTGTTCAAAATAAAAATAAAAACGACAGTATTAACATCGCTACTCCATGTTCGACCAAATAGAAACAGCACCTCTGTCTGTCCACACATGGCACTGTGAGGAGTTCTTCTTCGCTGGTCATAACAGCGCGAGAGCGCCCTCTAGCTCTGCGTATGAATAAAACATAGCCTACACTAGACAGCTCTCCGGTGAACGCTAATCGGGATTGTTTAGTAGCCAAATATGGATGTGATTGATAGTATTCTATAAAGAAATATGAAGTATACATGAGAACGCATTAACATTTTTCTAAACATTCACTCTTTATTTCTAAACGTCCTAAGGGAATACTTGGTTGGCATGAACTTTATCAGCGGTCTCAAGATTGAACAGGTAAAGTTATGTGCTTCTTAATCACACTATAAATGATCCACAATTGCTTTTGAATTGATAAGTTTTGGATTGTGCACCTCATATAACTGAATGCATCCTTATTTAACATTGTTGCATAATTTTAAATTAACTTTACAAGATGATTTATTATAAAAATTGACACTGTTAATACGTTGCAATAGACTAATAACTCCGGTAGATGTCACTGTTTACCCACTTTTTGTAGTACAGAAGTGGATGCCTGTTTAATGCCAAATAATAGTGCAGGTCCAGTCCTTTTATTTTTGTGGACCCTTGTGCAACCGTATAGGATGTTTTACTGCATGTATAACTCTGTTAACCTGTGTTCACGGCGTCCCAGACCAGAGTGTGTGAGCGGTAGTTGTGTGAACCTGAGTTAGGAAGAGTTTCTCAGCTTTGGTGTTTTCACATCATGTCCACTTAAAGCATGGGTCCCCAACCCTGCTCCTGGAGAGCTACTGTCCTGCAGACTTCAGCTCCAACCCCAATCAAACATGCCTGAAGCAGCTAAACAAGTTGTTCAGGGCTACTTGATCATTACAGACAGGTGTGTTGGAGCAGGGTTGGAACTGAAGTCTGCAGGATAGTAGCTCTCCAGGAGCAGGGTTGGAGATCCCTGACTTAAAGTGAAATACAGGAAATGGAAAACCTGGAGTGTAGCTGAAGGGGACTGATGTTGAGTGAACACTGAGGAGAAGTTACTGTCGAGCCACTCCACCCATGCTTATGTGGAGTGGAAAACAAGTAAAGTACATAAAAAAAGAATACCACTACTACTAATAATAATATAAAATTCAGAATAAGGGTACAATAGGATATACAAATATCAAATAAATTAATTACACCCACAATATAACTAGATAAGCACAAAACAAAAATAAATGCGAGGTGGTAGAGTGCTTTGCCTTATTTTAGAACTATTATTTGTTTTGGCGTCAGAAAAATATACAAGCTAAGTGATAAAATTTAGTTTTTGTTTCTAGAACTACTGTATCAAAACAATACCACACTTAAACACTTTCAGTCTGAATATCAACATTTTGTGATTCCACTTACCCGTGTGATATTGCTTAAATGCCTGAGTCTGTTTTCATAACTAGTGCATGAGTTTGCGGTGATGATTAAGTAAATTCTATGCTTTGAACACCCCACCTATCATCTTTTTTAATGGTCTCCCAAAACCGCAGATTGTCTCCTGTTTAAACTTGCCTACTCTTACAGCGCTCCGACTCAACATCCTGCTATTTAGGTGAGGGGTTGGACAGAGCAATAGGCTGTAATCTTCAGCATGGATGAGAACGAAAACATTTGTAACCTACAAGTTGATTTAGTTAGTTAATTAAACACTAATGCACCGTTAAACATTACACCACCAGATGATGGCGATATTGCACACTGAAAGGTCTACCCTGCCGGAAAAGTCACTTAGATGTGTAAGAGCTACTTAGTGGCTGTAAAAAGTGGATGGATGGTATGTCAAGCAGTGTGTGTGTGGTCAATGTTCAGCCTCTTACTTGAGTCTTTAGTAGCCTATTGAACTTTTCATATGATTTAGTCCCTATTCAAAGTGTTTATGCAAAGATTCAGTTTTATTAGACCCTCTTATCTTATTACTAATTGTCTATTTACCTAACAAACAGGTAAATGTTCTCACACAGATGCAGCATAAACAAATTCAAGGTGCCAGAAGCTCGAACAATATGGTTGCACCTTCCAGCGTTTCAAAACTTTGCACGCTCATCACTTACATAAACATATTTTCATTCTATTGTGTTCATGTTTTTCCTCCAGTGCTGCCCACACACCTCCAGTGTGGCGCAGTGCATAACCGGCATGCCTTTAGCTTGTTCTGCGCAGCGTTCGCTCCGACTGTTATTGTGGTGTAAACAGGACATGTTGATTCACATCCCCAGTTATCTCGTTTTTCTCCCTAAACCCATGCATTCCTTGGCGTTTCCTTCAAAGATGAACATAAGGGTCAAGTAAAGGCACTTAGAAACAGGCATAGTGGTGATCTGGGGGAGCTAGAGTAGATCGGTCTGTCTTCCATCAGCCATGTTTAACAGATCATTCCCAGGTTCATGTGACTGGAGACTGCAGGGCAGCTTGGTTTGTTTTAAGAGGGAATGCCTTTAGCATACATTTGAAATATCATGCAGGCTTACTGGCACCATCTCTACGATCATTTATAAAAAGGGATATTTTGAAGTCGCTCAAAACCGTACGCCACCCATACGCATATTTTATAGCTATTGCCCATGCCATCAGTCATGGTGCACTGATAGGCATTGACAAGACGTTTCCAGACTGCTCAAACAGGGGATTACAGAGGCATTTTAAAAGCTCTCGCAGGATGTCAGAGTTCACTTGTGGCCCTTTAAAGACTCTATAACTCTGGAGAGAAACTGGCAAAATCTGCCCCGGTTGGGAATGCCAGGAACGAACCCTCCTGATCCTATTCTTTAGATGGGAGAACATCAGATGTGATGAGCAGAAATTAAACCGACAGTTCTTTTTTTCTCACTGCATATGTGCAACAGAGTCGAGGACGGCTTGTCCAAAAGATATCAGAGGGAATGTTATGTTTATTTATAATACAATAGACATCAGTCAGATTGCCTTTCAGTGAGGCTTGGGAATATAGGTCATGTCTGGAACATGTTTCTGTGAAGCTGTGATGTTAAACATCTCATTTTACCTGTGTTCTTCATAGTGTACATCCTGTTCCACTGTGAAAGCTATCAGCAAGATACCTTTCACAGTGGAACAGGATGTACTGAAAGGCAATTGGCAAATGTACTGAAAGCCTCACTGAAAGGCAATCTGACTGATGGCTGATCAGACAAGATCAGATCAGCTGATACTGATCAGATCAGCCTGTGAAAAGAGATCGTACCTGCATGGCACCCATACAGTATAATATTGTGAACAATATTAAGGAAGGATTGGTTGATATAATGTTGTGATGCCTAAATTCAGTTTTAGCATTTAAAATGACTGATTTTTATTTTATAATATATATATATATAATTATTTATTTATTTAGGCAAAATAGAATAGATTTCCATTATCTGCCATGTGCTGGTTATCAGCCATATAACATCTGCTTATCTGTATCAGATAGAATTTTAATATTGGTGCATCCCTATATTTAAATATTTTAAATGTGTGTCTTAGTTGTGCTTACAATTTAAATGCATTTCCTAATCAACCAAATAAACACTTGAATGCCGTCCTTTGATATTAGGAATGTAAATTGGTTGTTTCGTAATGATCTGATTTGACAATCTGAGCGATACAATATTTGCTGATACTGTACCTTAAATGTGTTGCAATGCAATTATGGTTTAATTAGATTCAGGGGCCCTTGATTGATACATCAATATTATGATTATACAAAACCAGATATATTTTTATTAACTCATAAATGCAACCAAATACATGAACATGTAATTGATCATTACCCCGCTAGTATATATCAAGTTGTGCTTTATTTTGAGTTTATTTAGACAAAATTTTATAAAATTGTAATATTGGCCATTTATTGCTCATCAACCTGTACATTCAAATAATTGGTAGTTTATTTTATTGTTCAGAATTTTCTTTTCAGCCTTTCATGCTTCTTCTGAATCTTTTCCAGGTTTCCCACCCAAGCGCAGAACCAGGTTGTTACAGAGGAAGCGGGTCGTCTCCTTAACCTCTACACTTTATCTTGATCAGATTTCCCTCTGGCTGGGGGTGGGGTGCTGATGGTTGGGTGGGGGGGTGGGTGGCGGTATGCCGTGGAGCTATTGAAATTCCAGAGCTGATTTCACATGTTTTACATTGCCCTCATTCCGATCCCTCCTCTGTGACTCATTTTTGGGCCTACACTAGGGTGTAGAACATGGAGCAGGTGATAGGCGAACTCTTCCCGGCTGACCAGCTCTCTACTGGAAAAACATGAATGAGGAGTGAAGGAGGGATGGCTGGCGGTTGGTCCCCTCTGAGTCGGTTCCCATGTCTTGTTTAGAATTTAATGGGCTGAGACAGTGGGAATCTGACAAGTTTTGTTTAATTTACGAGAAGATGGGCCTGTTTTTGTAGTTTCTCCCCAGGTCACATACCAAGGATTATGTGTGTGTGTGTGTGTGTGAGAGTGTGTGTGTGTGTGTGTGTTTGTTCATGCATAGAATGGTTTCACGTTTCCATTGCCTAGCAATCGTGTCACTGTTGTTAAGCTGGCTTGGCGTCGTGTGTTATCTGCTCTACCTATCCTGATGTTTGTATTTGAAAAGATGGTATCTTGAAAGAAATTGCATGGTGACTTTCCTCTGATATGGAATTTAGCTGGTTATGTCTCACTCACGTATGTGCCTCCTGCCTGCTCACGTCTATGATTTGTACATTCCCATCGACGTCATATGAATTTTTTTTTTAAATGAACTAGGTGAATCCATAATACCCTTTTTTACCCTTGGGATGTACAATATTTATATTATATTGTTATATAGGTTATTGGCTGACATTATATTTTAGACGATAACCGATATTGTACATACTCTTTTCCTCTACATTTAGATGACCTTTGCTGCCATATAACACTCACTTAAAGTTTTTTAAAAACTAACATTGTTAAATGTTCAATGTTCAAAATTCAAATGATCCATTTTTCTTTACATTGTAAAGTTGTGGTGTTTAAATTCACTTGCATTTCAAACCATTGATTTTGATGTTTATTGCTTTATTTTAGTTTTATTTAGACAAAATGTTAATTTTACCTTCAGTTCAGGGACAGTCACATTTACCGTTGAAATTCCCCCTAGTGATATCCAGTTATTTCAGTGGGAAATGTATAATTTCACATGACTCGGTGGTGAAGCAATTTCCCTTTGCGAATTTTGCATCGGGTTCAAGATAGGTGAGCTAGGTGAGCAGTGCTGACCAATAGCATGTGTTCATCCTAGACCTTTGCCAGTTTTGTATAACTCTATATTTCAATACTATAAAATGATGCTGTTTGGAAAGCTGTTATTTAGGGATGTTTCATTTGTTGTCAAAATTGCAAATGTAACCGCACATTTAGGATCCATCTAGCTGTTTTAAAGCAAGGTACTACCATAACAAATTACTAAATTAAAATTTCAGCCTGTTTTTGAGACATTGAATAATTGATCTGCAAGTGGTGTTGAGGTAGTTATCTCCTTGCCATGGCCGCCGGGTTTGATCTTGGCTTTTTCTCCTCAAGAATGCCACAGTCCCTTCCATGTGTCACCCAGGAATTTCCCATCCTTTAAACAAGGAGAATGCAGTGCTAAGATACATAACCAATTAAACAAGTAGCATTTCCTGTGTTCCTTTGAGATTTTTTTTCAAGCTCAAAGTGCCAATCAAGGCTGGAATGCCAGAACATGATTCTTATTTGCTAAGGGTCAGTGCACCATTGCCCCTACATTCTAAAGGCCCATTGTTCCCAGGAGCCGGGAGACTCCATAACCCTCGGCCCCTGCTCTCTTACTCCAGAGCCCCCACATCAAGGGCCCGCACTGTTTACACAGCATCCGCTCCCAGAGTGACCTGCCACGTAAAGGATTAAATAAGGTATGGCCCTCGCAGCAAAGGACAGAGCGATTCAATCACTGCCACAGATAGTTAGGCTGAACGTGAGAGTGGGAGAGGGAGAGAAGAGGCGACTTGGGTCTGGAAGCTTTTTGTGCAGCGAACAATGGTGAGATCTCGCTGTCTTTGTGTGCTTTCTTGATGAACCCACTCAAAGAAACATAAATGTAAAAGAATTTCTCTCTGAGAACACTTTCCGGAAATCTCAAAGCACCATCTGATATTGGAGTACAGACTTAATTCAGGAATATCAATGTTAGTGTTATTAAATGTAATAATTTAGCCTGTAAACTAAATTAGCGTGATGGTGTGACAACTGAAGTTAGCATTGCTTCAGGATTTCCCAGTTAAGGGGTGAGGGATGTGAGCCACCTGTTTAGAGGGTTAATAATGAACATCTTCAGAGTTAAGCGAAAGGGCACGATGGGAAATGAACCCTCTCTGTGCAATCAATTGCTAATTAATGGAAACATGATCATTTTGAGCACTGCAGATGCAGGGGGAATTAGGAAGAATAGATTATACTAAATCCAACCCATTCTCTTGCAAATGCAAGAGCAGCGTTCATTTTTACACAGATTAGTTTGTTTGTTTTACCTCTAAAACAATGAGAAAAATATCATAATTGAGAAAGAAAGTGAATTTTACTCAAATTAAAATGGAAGCTTATTTTAGTCTGAGAATAAACTTAAACCAAACATGTAAAATGTTATTAAAACATATAATCATTTAACAAAAACATTCTATAATATTATTAAACAATATAATAGGGCTGGGTAAAAATATAGATTTCTCGATTTTTAATCGATTCTCATTTTTTACATTCCAGGAATCGATTAGTCTAGCCTGTTTTCACTTTTCAGTTAATGAAGGAACATTGTAGCATGTCTCCCATAACATAAATCGCAATAAGTTTTTGTGCTTTGTTACTTTTGATGTGAAACAAAGACTCAGATTTCAAATTCTTTCAATTTTATTACAATATTAAAACAATAAATGCTGTTTTGGCGCTGTTAAATCACTGTAGAGCCTCAGTTCAAGAGAAGCGGCAGCGCACGTGCACCCATTTTAATACCAGTTTCAGCATGAAATAAACATGAATAAACATCCGAATGTATGTTTTAAAAAAAAGAAAAAAAGAGTACGACTCACTGAAATCCATATACTGTCTCATGTAATCACTCAATCAGTGTTTCAGTCATGGAAAGATGTCAATATAGCTTGTAAACAATATGTCACGTAAAGTCACACTTACCTTAGAAAAACATATTCGATGACCATAAAATGCACTCCGGGGAGGAGAATTTAGCTAAGTATATGCACCAATATAACATTCATTATAATTTTTACTGTTCTTCAATGTTGAATTTACGTTTGAATAAATCTGACATCTTTTTATGACAGCCACCATTTAAATGTTTATATTTCAAAAAATGAATTGGAGTAGAAATACAATTACGTAATTATATCTTTATTATTATAAAAACTGTGTAATTTAAGCATTTGTATACAAATCAGTTAATTTTAACCATCATTATAGTAGTGTAGTACCAACTGACTCATGTATATTTTACAGCATAGTTTTTTTATTTTTTTTGATAAAATTTGGCATGGACTGTACCTGATATATATCCAAAATAATCTAATCAAATTGCAAGCGTGTGAACCAGAATTGAATTGAATTGTAAAATTTGTGTCAAAATCCAATGCTAGTAATGAGTACAGTATTAATGGATTCTAATGTCAGTCCCCATCATTATTGACTGTGATTGGATTATTTGAAACCTAGGTATTCTTCTTAAAAACATTGATCATATTTTTCATTATTTTCTCATCATATTTTTGTCAGCAGTATATTTGAATTAAAACGGTTTTACTATTCATGATGCACATTTTGCATTGTGTATTCATTTCTTTGCATGCTTTACCACTGCATGCAACCCTTCCCATCTTATTTCATGCCTTCTCATTCCAATTCATGCTGTAAGAGAGCTCAGGACATTTTGGCATTATTCTCTGCATATTATTTTCCAAACTTCTATTTATTTCTTCCCTCTGTGAAAGATCTTCCTACTCCAGGTGGATGACAGCATGATGGTGAAAGTGAGCATTGCTGCAAGAGTGTGGCATGAAATGAGAGCTGCTGGATGCTGACCATCTCCCTCAGCTGTGTCTTTAGGAGAAGTGTCTGACATCTTCACGCTCGCATTGGAAGAGAACAGGCAGACGGTGTGCATTGTTAGCATGAAGGGCATTCTATCTATTCCCCTCTGTCAGGGACATCAGCAGCTGTAGAAAAGCTCTGCACACCTTCAGATTGATTCTGCTTCAGTGGCAGCTGATTAGATTTCACTTAGCTTTTATTTTCTTTGGCTTCTGGTAATAGCAGAGCCATAACAACAACAACAAAAAAAATGTTTGGATGAATTAGCTTTTGTAAAATCAGTTTATTTGTGCAGACAAACACTGCGACACAGGAACCAAAAGCAACCAAAAGAAGAGGTACATTGGCAGCTGTTGCTGGAGAAGTCAAAGTTTCCGTTACTTCATTATCAGTTATTGCCAAATTAACGTTAACTCAGAATGCCACTGTCGCAATTTGCCCCCTTGTGGCATTTTGATACACAATTAATTTGTTTGTGAAGCTGACGTTTTATCCAAACAGACCTGTGATGTTTCTCTTTTCGTCTCCAGTAAGAAACAGGACAGAAAAAGCATTTTTCCTCCTCTTATTGACCATGGTGGAATGAATTATTAATAAATGAAAAGCTATAGAACAAATGACCGCCAATACTTTTGCCTAAGGCTGCAGTGTTAAACAGCATAAATATTTATAAAGTTAGACTCTACAGAAGTAGCAAGTAGTGTGTTTTCGTATAAAAGAAAAGCTAATTTTTGACAACTCTCACCTCGCATAGTTATGATCAGAATACATCACATTCTGATTCACATATTGTGTAGTCACACAGGTTTAAATATTTCAAACCCATCTGGAATTATGGGATATATAATTCTGCACATGCAGTCCACATTTGACTCACTTTTGGAAACAAATGACTTTGGGTCTAGCTGTGAAATGTGGCTCAATCATAGTGGCATCAGTCAGATTAGCTGATTACAGTTTTCGTCATTGAGGACATTGCAAGTAACTTTTTACAGATGAAGCAATTACGATTTAGTTCTAGTCAAATGGGATCATTTGAAATTGCAGAAATAGTTGTAGAAAGCAATGGCAGCAGCGTAATTACTAATTAACCAAAGTTGGTATGGCAGACATTATTTATAATTGTTTAACATCACTGAGCATCTGTAGAACTGCTTCCACTGTCTTATTAAAAATTGTAAGAATTCCAGGTGGTCTCATGCATACACACATTCAAACTAGAACACATCAGATCAGTCACGTCATATACTCCATACATTCTCAAATCCACATTTGTACATTCAAGAGATAATGAAAAATAAAACTGCCTTGATATTGAGTGCTTTAGCAGTGTGTGAATTCTGAATGCTTTGACCTGTGACTTGCTGCTCAAATGCAGAAACCAGATTGAAACAAGGGGGTCAGTGCTGTTTGGTCTCTAAACTGCTGTCTTTGTGACTATGTTGGGTATGCCAAGAATTCCACAGATCACTGTGTGTGCCGATATGGCTCAAAGGTATGCAGTCACGTTAACAGAAACCTGACCTACCTGACTGATCGAAACTACACCCACGCGTTATTAAGCTCACAATGCTTGTGTGGGAAACAATGAAACTGTCTTGGAAGCTAATTCCTTCCCAGATAGGGGATGGAGATGGACAGCTTTGAATGAAATGAGGTATGTGAAGAGAAATGCCAAGGTCTTCTCTTCATTCTGTGTTCTGTGGTTGCCAGGATATGCTTAGATTTCTTTTATATTTTAGATTTTTTTTTCAGACACCACTGGCAAACAGCTTTATATGATTTCTATTTGATGCTGCTGCCTCAAAATGCACTGTTTTTTCAACATTCAGTACCTCGTGTTTGAGAAGACTTAATAAGACTCAATAAAATAATTAATTTTTAAAGTCTTGCTGTTATGTTGTACAATATGTTGCATTGCAACATTGCTTGATTTTTTTATTAATATTTTTCTAGGATGATTTGCGTCCTCAGTGTATTAATTCTTACATTCAGAAATACATGCATTCAAATAAATGCATATTTCACTCTGATGTCTGAATGAAACGGATTTGTTTCCCAGTCCTAGTGGAAGTGCATTCCTGAGGGCTTTTGTGGTTCTTGTTTTATCCTCCCTGCCTGGCCCAACCCAGCTGTGGGAACAGGACTATGGGGCGTAACATCGTGCCCAGTCCTCTCACATACTTAAACATGCATGCACGCACATATCTGTTCACTATACAGTATACAGCATGCACCCTCCTTTGCCACAAAAAAAATTAAAAAATAAAAATAAAAATTACTTTATAATTACTTTATAAAACACAGAAAATTCAATGTCTTGTGCTATTAGATAGATTAACTCATTTGTTTCTTGGACCATTTGAACATAAAAAACATGAAGTTTAACTGACTTTTCTTTGCATGTTCTCCCTGTGTCTGCGTGGGTTTAAGCTGGGTGCTCCGGTTTCCTCTCACAGCCCAAAGACATGCAGGTTAGGATAAATGAATAATCTAAATGTGTGTGTAAAGACAAGACTTGTGTATGGATCGACTTGTGTGGATTAACTGGTTCTCTCCATGAATATAGCCATAGATGCTGGATTGGTGTTAAGAAAGAAATAAGCAAACAAAACAGACTTTTCCTATATTCTATGTTCTTATAAATTTCCGGTAATTATATATTCAAATATTCATGAATACTGAAAAAAATGTCTGTAGTTCATGTAAAATTTAAATATCAAAGAATTTTCCAGTTTTTAGGTAAATTAAATTATATTTAAGTAAAATATGGAAAATATATGTTTTGTATTATTTTATAGATGCAACTCAAAATATATATTGTTTATAGACACTATATGTAGATTGCTGCTAAGTACCCAAAATGCATCTTTCTCCATATACAACCATTCAAAAGTAAATGGCACTATATTAGATGTTGTACTAATGTCTGTTTTATTTATTTAATAGTTTAAATATTTCTTTATTTTGTGGCTCTTAAAGGTGTGAAAATGCGTATCATCATGCGTAACCTCACAGTTCAGGAATCATGTCAAGTTTTTAGTGCCACAATAGAGAATGTTTCGAAGCAGCTCTATCTGAGGCAAATTAAAATTCTTCTATAAAGCAGCTCTAAGACAAAAGTGTCATTATTCAATTCCAGTCAATGCTGATACAGTTCAATAGCTGTGTAAAGTTCATAACTTATAAAACTATTTCAATTCAGCTGTACATTTCAGTCAGTTCAGTGTTGATTCAGTTTAGTTCAATAACTTAATGTTGCAAAATCCATCTTGAACAATAGTCGCTAGCAAAAGCCTTGTGGAGTTTTTGAGATCAGCCAGTCATAGTTGTCAGGTTGTTGCTTTTTTGCAGCTCCCAATTAATTCGTCACATGACATGTATGAGGATTAGCCAATCAGAGCTGCCAATTTCAGCTACTTCAGTGTGCACTGCAGTATACATCAGATGGCCATTAAACTGTGGGTGGCCTGTGGGTGCGTCGTCTGAGAATAATTTTGATAGATCCATGTGATGCTTTCTGTCGTCTTGTCAAACCCACGTGAGGGACCTAAACTCAGACTGTGTGACTGCGGCTACATACAGGCATCAGCCAGAACACTCAAAACTGGCGCATAATCCGGCAGAGTGCCGCATGCAGCTCTCAGCCAGTCCTCATTAACCTGCCGTATCCTCAACTCAGACCTGTGTGGATGACATCCTTTGGGGAGCCAGGAGTGTGTGCTCATTAGACAAGCCCACACACACTGCCTACCTCGGGTCAAGAGCATCTTCTGTAGCCACCTTCTCCGTTCCCCTGGCTGATTGATGCCATTAAGATGTCACAGCGTCTCACGTAAAGCCCTCCACTTTAGTGATGATGAGTAGGCACAGGACAGCCACGCTAAGAAGGCCACCGATTTCAAAAAAACATTTTTCCAGTAGACTAATTTTCATGTCTGAAAAACATTAGGTTTACTCTACTCACATTTTTCTATACCTTATTGGCCTGCTGAAAATTTAGGCCTACTGTGTTTAGGCCTAAGTAATAAGAAAATTAGGCCTACTGTATGTGGGGTAAAATGCATTATGAAACGGATCAAATTAAATGAGCCCTTGAAAGTGATCTTTTACATACAATGCTCTTATCACGTTGGTTTGAACTGTGTTTTGCGCTGTTGGCATTTTCTTTGTTTTGGCTCCATGCAGTGGTTTTTCTGAAGGGTCAATGACATTCTGTGCCCTTTCCAGTTTACAGTCTGATTATGTCACATCAGCTTGTGAAAGCCGACTGATGTCAGCGGTGCGGTAACAAAACAGCTCGCTTCTCTGATTTTTTTTAATTGTGTACTCTAAATGAACATTGTTGCTAGGCACTTGAGGAACCTTGTCCCATTTGATCTCTTTTATAATCTGTAAAATCATGGGTTTTACAAACAAAAAGATTTTTTTTCCCTTTCACTTTTTTTTAACAATAAATAGCTGGAGTTCTTAAGTTCACCCTGCAAAAATAACCTGTGTTTATTTTACTCATAAAACAGTAATTCAATTCCTACTGTATGCTTTATTTATTTTTTTAAACCAGACTTTATTCAGTGCACTTTTTAAATTTAAATCTCATAAACTTTTGAGACCTTTGTCTTTCTCTTTAATTATTCCTTCCCTTTCTAGCATGTACTTATTTGGACAATGCCTAAAACTTGGTATTACAAGCACTTCCTCTGTCTGTTTGCCTCTTTAAGAAGAATCTCTTTATGTATTCCCCAATTGTAAGTCGCTTTGTATAAAAGCGTCTGCAAAATGACTAAATGTAAATGTAGGCCTAAATGTAAATGAGTCAAAGAATGCAAAATCAATACAAATGGACTGCGTACATATTCACTAAGGTGTGAGAGCGTGGGCTGGCCTGTTCAATATTCAGATACCTTTTTTACACATTTATGGCCTTATAAAAGGTTTCAAAGTGGACCGATCTGATAAACTGACCTCCTGACTAGCCAAATAAAAGGGCATGGGACAATCTTATCTGAGTTATGTTTTCTTTTGTGACCTTGGAAACCCATTTGATTAGGGGCACTTGAAACGCTTGCGGCAAAATCATTTCTCGTTTTCTAACTAAACGTGGCGTGGTTTTATCAGTTTACCTTGATCTGATCAGCTGGGATCCCAGCAGCCCTCACACGCTATTGGAGGTGTGGCAAGATCACATTACTGTACACAGAAAAGCCTAGAAACTTTAACATCACATGTTATACAAGTATCTCTTTACCATTGAAGGCCTCAGCTGGTGTTTAGAAAGAATTCTTGCTGACTGTAGGCAGAGAATAAAACCATGGCCAACATGGCAGGTGTGATGCTGGCAGTGATTTATTTATTTATTATTTCTTTCATTTTGCATCTTCACACATTTTGCTCAGTGTTGATTTTTGCTTTTGTGTCACAGATAATATAACATTATTTAATTCGAGGGGGAATAACTTATTGTACTGCTTTTTTTTGTGTGTTTTTCGGTAATGAAATGACTTCTGATAATGGTACATTTTTACATGATGCAATAAGTGCAAGTAAACCTGCTCCTGACTATGATAAACACTTTTAATTAATTACTAACTGAAACAATGAGGCTGTTTTCCCCCATTTTTTGCAATTAAATGATGTTTGACCAATATTCTGCATTTTTTCTTTTTGTCTTGTCTCATGTTGACGGTATCTGTACTACAGATGACAATGTTCCATTAACCATTATCTTATCTTCTCAAATTAGGTCAGGAAGCCATGGTCTTATATAGCCACAACTGTGAGAATAAAGTATTTAGAGTCTTTGGAATTCTGTGATCAACCATTGGCTTAAATAAAGTTATTGAAAAAAAAAATCATATCACCTATTAAAAGAATAGAATTTGTGTCAGTTCAGGTTTTTGTCTTTCCCCATAGATCCATATTGATCTATCAGAAACGTACGGTACTGACATAAACTTTGCTTTGAACATGCTGAATTCCTTTGGAAGCTGCAACGAATATGGGCAACATGATATAATGTCACCCTCTAAACAACAAACAATAATGTATATATTATTATTTCCCTTTAAATTGTCTGTTTTTTGTTTTCCTGTGGTGGCAAAGCTGAATGTTCAGCAGCAATACTTTAGTCCTCAGTGTCACATGATCCTTCAGAAATCAATTTAATATGCTGATTTGGTGCTCCAGAAACATTTCTTATTATTATCGATGTTAAAAAAGCTGCTTAACATTAGGAAACAGGATTATTTGATGAATGGAAAAGTTCGAAAGAACAGCATTTTTTTGCAATAGAAAACTATAACAACTTTTGCTCAATTTAATGCATCTTTGCTGAATAAAAGTATTATTTTCTTTCACAAAAACAAAATCTTACTGACCCCAGTGAATTATGAACTGTAGCATATATTTATAAAAAACAACAACATTGCAAATCATGTTTCTTCAAAACTTGTACTCTTTGTATTGAGCCAAGAGATGTCTTTTCATTAGGTCAGAGATCACCAAACTTGAACTTTGGTACACAGTGGAAGATGGAACTTCTTCACGTGCTTGCGTTTCCACTCTCCCACATTTGCACGCGTATTGTAAGTGCACTGAGCTCAAAGTCTGCCGTGACCGCATCTTAAGCCTTCCGCTCATTAGCTGGATGCTGCTAGCTGCTTCTCAAGGAAGATGTGCTTATTTTGACAGTCTGGCAGCCTGAAATGAGTGGAATTCACTTTGTTCTGTTCGTTTACCAGATATGGTTCCAGAGACCACAGTGGTTATTAAATCTAATATCCTGTTTAAAGCCTTTTTTTAAACTGAGTTCAGCCTTTCAATTAATTTGTGCGTTGTTTAGCAGTGACCCAGTAATAAACTACAAAATGTGACCTGAACCTGCATTATCTTTTTGCCTTTGTATTGAAAGATAAACTGTGTATAATAGTGTGTTTCATGACTCGTCAGCCGAGTTTTCTGTCGTCAATTCTGTGGTCTGCACACCCAATGTTCTCCCCTCTGCATGTGTTTAGCATGCCGTGTCTCAGGAAAAAGCCACCACAACTATGTCATGCAGACATTTATTTTGGCCTTGTAAAACTACCCAAATGTTGTGGCATTTTTGAAAATAGTTTGTACCGTTTGTGTTACAAAAACCGGCCCGGGGACAGAGCTTTCTGAGGCAATACGAGACCTTTACGGAAGGCGTACACTGAGGCAGTTGAAATGTTTTAATTGACGTGAAAAAAAGGCTTGATAACACTGGACGTCACTCAGCCCACACTAAAGCAAACAGATCTGAACTTGTCAAAGGCCTTTGACGTCCCTCTTGCAGTGTAGGTCATATTATCTTCAGCTCGGACGGACTGTGGTTGAACCGCTATGAAGGAACCATTCCCTCACTCTTTCATTTGGCCGTCTCTCTCTCTCACACGCCACCTCGCTTTGCTTCCTTATTCGTGGTGTGCTAAACCTCACTATTATTCAGCAGATCCACACACCTCTGTGTTGTTTGTTCAATGCTGTTGGTTATGGAAGCCTATGACACTGCTGAAAGAGACTTTTGTCATGTGAGAGCAATAGTTCAGTCTCTGTGTGGTATCCCCCCTGCGCCTTCAAATAAACAAACACACAGGCTGATTTGCTGACCTCTTGGTTAGTGACAAATGTACGTCATACATCACCGTCACCTTTGAAACTACCAAGTCATTCACATGCCGGCCTGCCATCAAAGACCAAAACACATGAGTTTAGTTTTGGCCTCTAGCCTTTGGCACAGACTTTGAGCTTATTTGTTTATTTGTGAGTGTGTCATGTATATCCTATCAAGATATGTTTTTAAGCATTAAGAAATCTTTTAAATGTGATGTTTGTCTGGGTCTTTATGCTGTCTGACACATCCTGCTTCTGTTTGTAGCCCAATAATGACTTCCAATCAATTTAAGTATTCAGAAAGTCAGAATAAGCAGTATGATATGTGGTCTGTACAGGTTACCCAATTAACTAATTTACAGTTAACTAATTCCAACTTAAAATATGGTGTTGTGGTGCTGTTTACTCACAACAAAAACAGTAGTTAAAATTTCTACTTTCATTTGTTGTCACTGAAACTAACAGTATATGATCTTTGTTGATTAGGTAGCACTTTTCAATAAGGTTTAGGTGACTGAGCTATTAATGAATAACAATTTTACAGAATGTATGAATGTATGTAAGTTAATGTTAAGTTATAAATATACTATTCTTCTTTCATGTTTTCTTGAATTCCAACTTGTCACTTACCACTTACATGCATGCGTTAGCATTTACATAATAACCTTAAGAAGGTAAAAACAGCTTAAAAACAGCTTTGGCCGCACATTCCATTCCATTTTGCTACATCTGAAAAAGTCAAGTTCTTCCACTTCTTTCATAGAGCAAAGGACAGTGGGCAAATTAGTCCAAAGAGCATGAATGGATGCACTTAACACACCTTAAACAATCTATTTTAAACATATTATGATTTGTAATGCAATAATTCTTATCTTTTTTTATTAGAACATGTAGGTAAAAATAAGCCAAGTGGATCTCCAGATAGTAACAGCATTGACTGTTTGCCTAAGGAAGGAATTTTTTTTTTCTCACACGTCAAAGACACCTTTTATGAAATGAAAAAAAAAAAGATGTTATTGTTATACTGTATATTTCTTTTCACGTTCCAAATATAAGAGGGAAATATTTAATCAGTACATGCTTGGGTTATGACAGACACATTTCTCTGGAATGTGCAAATTCAGCTTTTACTCTGACACATTTAACATGTTTTTATTTTGCCAGTGCAATCATTTGAAATAAGATTTGAATAAAATCATGCAGCAAGAGCATAATTATATGCACAATCATTCATACATTTTGACAACTTTGATATGCACGATTCATTTGGACTTGGTGAATGCATTTCGAATGATGCCAGATTATTTGCTTTGGATGGAGGCGTCTTGTAATTTACTGCAGCATGTTAAGATTAATTTTGTTTGGTGTTACTCATAAAAAGAGCTCTTACAGTATGTATGGATTCTCATTGTTTGTTTGTTTATACAGTATGTTCCAGAAAGATGAGGTTCTTTGCATCTCACATAGGAAACCAGGTGTACTTTTAGCAGAAATTGTGATAGGCACAGCAGTGTCGAAAAAGGAATAGTTCTATCAAAAAATGTGAATATTTAGTAATAATTTACTAACCTTCATGTGATTTTAAAACCATCTGATTTTCTTCCTTCTCAAAAAAAAAATCATCTTTTGTGTTTTACAGAAGGAATATGAGGACTGGGACTGTCAAGCTCAAGCAGTAAGTTATCTATGCATATGTTCAGATGCTATTCGAAAGTTTCTTACACTTGACTGATAATTTTCAGTTAGCTGGTAACTGCTGCATCCAGATCATTGAGACTGTGAACAAATCCTTGAACAAATCACTGATTCATTGAAAAGATCTAGCTCAAAAGACCAATTCTTTCACGAATGTGAATAAATTGGTCTTTTGAGTCCGTTCTTTTCAGTTCAGTGACTATTTTGTTCAGTATAACTTTTGTGAATATTCCAAGGACATCCAACAAGAACATGAACATACAACTGGGTCAGATATCAAGATTTTCAGTGGGCTTTTTGGCCTATTTCTTGCGCAAACCTTATCTTTTACCTTTAAAAAACTCTGCTTCGTGTCGTGGCTGCATCAACACCTCGGGTGTGCAATATTTTTCTAATATTTCAGTGGCCGTCGTCAATTATTCCTTACAAATAGTATGAAGCACTTTTATGGCATTTAATTTATAATTCTGAGGTTTCTCATAGTCCCAGTCAGCATCTAGTTTCAATATACTGAAAAGATTGACAAGGATATTCTTCAAAAATGTTTGTTCTATACAGAAAAAGTACTACAGGGTTTATTATGACATGAGAATGAGTTTTTGGTTGAACTAGCTATTCCATTAAGAGGAGGAGTAAGGGGCCATTCACACAGAATGTGTTTTTCCATTCCAATGTGCTACTTTTTCTTTGTTTTTCTATATAAACATGCGCTTGACGGATGTGTATGACCATTGCACTCATGTCTTGTATCTTCTGCAGCTTCTCGCACGTAAACGCAGCATTTTTAAGATGCTGTGTCAAGTTAAAAGAATTTCAACTTTTACACACAACACCATGTCCTAAAACAGTGGACCAATCAGAAGATCCCAGATGCTGGGCAAGCATTGCAGCTTTTGTTTACAATTGATCATGCTTTCAACAATTCCATTCATTTCATTTTCACACATTTGACCTCTATTTGTCATTACCACATATTTGGCCATATTTCCGAGTTTTCGGTTTATTTGCATGCACTTATATGCAAATGCTCAGTGTCATTCGCAATGACTCAACCCCCGTGTTTGCACATCACTTCAGAGCTCTTGCCTCTTGCCTGTCTTCTCTCCAAAAGCGGAAAACTGGAAGAATCCACGCAAGGAAACAAAGATCTGCTCAGGCACCTCTTCGCTGGCAAAATTCAGCGTCTGCTCCACTCACCTTGAGACGTCCACCCCCACCTTTCTCACCCCCACACCCAAGAAAATGTGCCATCTAGAAATGGACTATGGCTGAGAGAAAGAGAGGGAAAAAAAGAAAGCAATTAGTCATCGATTTCAAAGAGAGTGTATAATAAAACGTTTCCCCCCTAAGGTAAACCTGCAGAATACAAACACGAATTAACCGCCCACACGAGCCCTGTGAATAAGGCTAGAAGAATGTATGGCAGCCCACACAACCGCTATTAAAGAGTGACACACTTAGACACACCGACACATGTAGTTTTGCCCCTCACCTCCCTGTCACTCTCACTCTCCCTGGCTTAGAGGAGTCGTACAGCCTTTCAATATTCATCATGTAAAAAGCACAGGCTATACTCGGGTCCTCAGATCTTTTCACACTCGCATGATGGAGTTCTTTCATAGCCGTGCGCTGCTGGGTGAGATAAATGTACACCAAAACCTATATGTAAACGTGAGCATGCGCTGCCAGAAATGTGTGAAAATAAGAGATAAAGTGATACATTTAGTGAGGTTTGTTTAACTTGTAAAAAAAAATGTGCTGAGAAAAAAATAAACAAACATATACATAAAATATTTTTTTTTTCTCTGGGAGCTCATGGCAGTTTTTTTTTTCCTCTGGTAAATTTATCTTGCTCGGTATTTACAGGAAATTTACAGTTTTTTATGTAATATAATATTCATTATATTATATTATATTATATTATATTATATTATATTGAAATTTAGCAGTCATTATTAATTGGCTCTTATTGATGCTTGCATTTAGCAGTCAAAACTGTTTACTGTACATTATCTTTTATAAATTGAGTCCAAAATCCAATTTTACCTTTTTTTCTTGTCTCTACAAATGTTGTATATAAGTCTTTTTTTCTACAACTGAATCAATACATGATTTTGCATATGAAATTGCTTTAAATATTGTTTTATGTTATAATAAAATAATACAATTTTAACAACAATGTCATATTTTTGCTGACTTTGTTGTTGAAAAGATGAAATTATGTCATCCTGTCTTACTGAGTCTGCCATGTTTCTGTTAGAGGACTCAGTTTGGACACCTACTCGACACCCTCCCGCTCTCTGCTGTTACCCTAGCAACGACTATGGTTACTAGGGTGTCTTGTCTCCCAATGGGCTTTCACTGCGTTTGACTGTTTTTGAATCGAGAGAGAGAGAGAAAGTGAGAGGACAAGTGTTTGTGAAAAATCCACTTTCAGAATTTCCCAATCCCACATGCAACTTAAACTGCAATCGCATCAAAACACCAGCAAAGGTTAAACCTCAGATCACTTTGACCTTTTTTAAAATCTCATTGTGTAGGCCCTCACAGGCCTCAAACCTTTGGAAAAAAGTACAGAAATACTTCTTAGAACAGGACGCTTAAGTAGAGAATTGGTACAATTTGTTCCCTAAGTGGTCACAAAACTCTAAAAAAAGTATTTTTTTTTTGTATATATGTGTGTGTGTGTATATATATATATATATATATATATATATATATATATATATATATATATATACACACATATAATGTAATATATTTATATTGATGTATATTATATGTATGAATATATATAAACACACCCCTACACACCCCCACTATATATATACACATATATACAATAAAAAATACTTGTAAGGGTTTTGTGACCACTTAGGGAACAATTTGTACCAATTCTTTACTTAAGCATCCTTTTCTAAGAAGTATTTCTGTACTTTTTCCAAAGGTTTGAGGATTTATAGTACATGCCACTCTGAAGTACTTGAGAGAGTACCATGGTATTATCCAAAATCCATGGTACTTTTTTGTGTGACAAAGAATGTCCTTTGTTTTGTCTGAGAAACCCAGCAAATGTGTCATAGGTTTGTGTTGAGGATAAGCACACTTGCCACAGAAGTGTGACATCAATAGAGTCTTAGTTTCCAGGAAAGAGATATTGTCTGTTCTGTCCCTTCACCCACATGGTGCAGATGAGACATGATGAACTACTTCTCTGGGGCCACTCTGGGATGTCCAGAGATGAGCTCTTTCAGTTTTTGAATTGTGAGTGTGTGATGGCAAAAATGACTGGGGCTGAACTGATGTGATGTCTGACCGCTGAGGACAATGCTGAAAGGAAACATGCCTACTGTGTCTGTCACTGTTTGCTTAATCATATTTTCCATAAAATGGGGATTTTAGGTTAAATGTTTTTTTTTCCTGTGTTTTGTAGTCTTAAGCAATATTTTGTAAAATGCAGAAGAATATTTCTATGATATAAACAATGTATGATAAATACATCTGTTAAACACAGTGGTTGTAGCTCAACAGGTAGCAGAGGTTTGAGTCCCAGAAAATGCACATGCTAATTTAAACATTGCATACCTTGATAAAACATTGCATACCTTATGGCACATATGTTGGTATTACAGTGAGTATAAAGACTCATTTGCAACCCTGTTCTTAATATAATATAAAAAGGCTACAGCAGCTAAAGTGACGTCAGCAGAAAACGAAAGTTGTCTCAGAGAAAAAGAAAATTATTACATTTTGTTTAAAGGTTATGAAGACAACATTTTTTAATGTGCACCAATGAATTTTTTCACCAGGAAAGTGCACAAAGTAAATGGGGTCATTTCTTTATATTCCTCTTTATTCTCTTTCTATCTTTTTTAGTTAAGAACTAAATAACTAATAATAAATATCTCCTTTCTTTTTTTTTTTTTTTTTTTTTTGGAAGAACAACAATACATCCAAAGCTCAAAAAGTGATTTTCATGCAGGCTGCAATGCCAGACAGAAGTTGGTGGCCTTTAGTAAACAGTAGAAAATGGTCATGATGGTCTGACCTCCAAACATTATTGAAGCAGACTCTCATAAGGGTCTCGATGTGACTCATCGCCCTGTGCGGTGTCTGAAGTAGGTAGGGTTGACACTAGCGCTAATGTATGCAAAAGGTTTTCACTTATCAAGAGCTGTTAGCTCATCATTGTGAAATGTCAGACCAATTTCTGTCTGTATGATTCACCCAGGTGTTCTTTGTTGCTACATGTTGCCCCCAGAATTTAGAATACATCAACGGCATTGATGTATTTTAACATGGCCGTGAGAAACTTGGACTTTTCCCCCTCATGCCTTGACTGATGCTTGCATGTAGTTTTAAACATTAAAGTCCACAACCAGTGGCACTTTAACGTTACTGAATTAGACAATCAAGGTCCAGTCCTACTGTAATGAAGCAACCTGCATCTGTGATGCCCGAGAGAGCGCTTTATCTCCTCGCCAGACGCTGCCTTCAGCTACGTTGTAAATGAGTGTCCCTCCTTAGCCGGACAAAGCTTCTCATTCCCACTGGAATGCAATAAGACAGAGCATGCGGCCGAGTTTTATGCCTCGTCTCAAAAGGTGCCTCGTCTCAGGTTGCGCAGGTGTACATGTGCTCTGGATTTGCTGTTATTGAATGACTGAATTAACAGGGGGCCACATTTGTCACAGCCTGGTAACCTCCCGCCGACAGACCTCCCGTCATCAAGGCCAAGAGCGAGGAGAAAGCTAGCGGGATGCAGGCGAAAAACGTCTGTCAGCACTCTGCCATGTCTATATAATCCTCCAAGACAAATTAGCAGGATCTTTCAGAAAAAGGAAAGCCCTTTTTACCCACTGTAGGAAGTGCAAACCATTTCTCCTCATGGGGTATCGTTTCTTTCTTTCTGTTTTTTTTCATGCTGAGTTTCAGCTGTTACTTTGGAGATGATTGTTTTTTTCCCTAACCGTCAAATGTTGTCCAGTATCATAGCAAACATATGATATCGTGTTCCTTCAGCATTTGAGTTCAGTCTGTCTTTTTCAAGATTTAAATTACTGAAATTGTCTTAAGCTTTGCCAGCAAAGTCAAAAAACATTCAGGTGACGGGATGACATGAGTCATGGAATGACTTGACCCTCCACAGACTGCACAGGACCACCGGGGTTCACCAGAGAAAGACCCTGTTATCAACTAATTTATGTCCTACTGTATGAATGAGTCTCCAGTACTCTCATCCGAAGTTCACGTTTTTTTTTTTTTAAATACCCAGCTCAAATAACCCTGAGAACCATTAGCTTATAAGCCATAATTTATGGGGCATTTAAAATCTACATTTTATTTTATGAGTATGTCAGAGCTTGTTTCCGATGTGTCTCTTAAAAGGGACATCAGATGCCCATTTTCCAAAAGTTGATATGATTATTTAGGGTCTTTGTGAATCGTCTGTAACAGACTTTGGTAAAAATTGCTCAATGGTCATGTAAAACAACAGTCTTTTTACCTGGTCAAAAACATCTCTGTTCACAGCGACCCGCTTTCATTTCATCCAATGTTCCCTCTAACAAGATATGTGCCAACTGTTCTTCTTCTTATTTTTTTATTATTACTATTATTATATATTTTATATTCATTTTTATACATATTTATTTTTCTTTTTTTGAAAGAAGTTTGTTTACCAAAGCTGCATTTATTTCATCAAAAATACAGTACAAACTGTGATATTGTATTAAAAAAAAAAATAAACTATACTATATTTTGAATTTTATTTCTGTGGTGGCAAAGCTGAATTTTCAGCAGCCATTACTCCAGTTTTCAGTTTAACTTAAAACTTCAGAAATCATTCTAAAATGCTGATTTAGTTTTTAAGAAACATTTCTGCTTAACATTTTTGTGAAAACTGTAATACAATTTTTTTTAGGATTTTTTTATTTTTATTTTTGATGAATACGATCGAGAATAGCAAAAGAATAGCATTTATTTAAAAGAAATTTAAATGTTTTTTACTGTTGATCAAATTAAATAATTTGTTTATATTTTGAATGGTACTATATGTCAGAATAAGAGTAGTGGCAAGAGCTGCACTAGAAACATTAGCTGAAGTTACAAAATCTTCAGATGGAGAGAATGGTTGGAGCTTTAACATAATGGTTTTATGTGGGCAATGCGAGTTCTAATTTGGCTTGCAACATTTTCTGATCCTGTTCTCCACTCATCTACTTATCATTGCCTGTCCTTTTTAAACTATCTTTTCGAATGAAAATGTGAACAATTTTAATGAAAATTCTGGTGGCTGTTTATTTAATTTTGTGAATCACAGTGTGAAGATATACAAGCAGTAATTTTCCTCAAATCTGTGACCCCTACGCCATTCAAACTCCACCTTTAAGTCTAATATTATCACACATTCATTAACTTCCACTAATTAATTAAGAAGTACTGGGGGAATTTAGCTCTTGAGTTGAGTCTCATCCATTGCAAGCCCAATCTGTTTACTGTCATTGCACTTAAGGTTTATATTAACATGTTAACTCCTGAAAAATAATAAAATCAGAGTGAGAGAAAGATATAGACAGTGAGAGAGAAAGTGCAACAAAAAAAGAGACAAATCTATTGTCTCTTTGTTTTTTCTGCTTGTCTCGTTGGAATTACTTTTCTGTGGTTGAACTTCCCACCTTGCTTCAAGCACTCTAGCCCACTCCACAGCCCCCACCCCCCACAGCTGTCCCTGGAGAGGACCCCCCTGACCCTCCTCAGCCTATCTGCGCCAATGCAGCCCACTTCTCCAAGTCCTGGAGAGGAGAGCCGGGCTCCACCGAGCAGCTGGTGAAGAGGCAGAGAGATGATGCCTCTCTAGCTCGCTCTCATATTCTCTCTCATTATTTGCCAAGTTGCATCCAAATGTCCGTAGTCCAGGCAACTAAATTCACTGATGGACTAATGCACCTGTATTTAAAAATATATATTTTAATGTAAATATTATGTGTGGCACTTTTAAGGAATACAAGTTTTGGAGGCACAAGTGACATGTTTATTATTGAGAGAACTGTTGGATAAGCTATAATTGTAACCTAAAATGAACCTAGTATGTCTTTATCTTCCATTACAGATCCAATGTTTGTGAAACTGAACTGAAAATATATTATATGCACATTATATTGCACCAATGCTTTGTGTTACATGGATTCAGTGTCTGTGTGAAGAGTGAAGGTACAGTAGATCATCACTTTCAGGACTCGGGAGCACTGATCTGATAATGTGTCAAACTCCTCTGACCCTGATCGGCAAAGTTCCCTGCAAGGCCTTTGAAAGGAAGCAGACTAATGGTCATTCAGCACTAAGCACTGGGTAAACAGAGGAAGCGAGAGGGTGATCGTGCCTTTGTGTAATTAATGTGGGAAGCGATGTGTGTACAACCGCATGCAGGGCAGAGGTGTCTACGTTAGGCTCCAGAATTCTTTTATTTAAGATTCTACTTGATCCATAGTGAATCACCTCAGAGGCACCTGATCTAAAGGTGCCGTCTCTAGACTGGCCCCCGAGCTTGAGCTTGTTTGAACTTGGTGATCTGTGTGTGAAGATGAGCTGAGAATATAAATTGTTAAGGCAATAAAGAAGTCTCACTGTAAAACAAAAATATTTGTACAATATTACAATTAAATTAAAGGAATAGTTCACCCAAAAATGAACATTTGCTGAAAAAGTAACCACCTTAAGGCCATCCAAGATGCAGATGAGTTTGTTTCTTCATCAGATTTGGAGAAATTAAGCATTACATCTTTTTCTCACCAATAGATCTTCTGTAGTGAATGGGTGCCGTCAGAATGAGAATCCAAACAGGTGATAAAACATCACAATTATCCATGAGTAATCCACACCACTCAAGTCCATCAATTAAAATTTTGGGAATTGAATAACTGCAAGTTATCCATCATTAAGAGGTTTTAACTTTAAATTGTCACTTTTGACAATTTATTTGACAAATACAAGTCCATAACACTTGATAATATTTCTTCTAGTGAAAAAATCATCTAAATCCACCAACTTGTTTATTTAGAGCTTTTTAGTTTTTAACTTTTTTAGCTTGTAAACGGTGCTGGATCTGTGCATATTTCTCTCCTGTTTCAGATGGCACTGCTTTTTCAGTGGAGAAAGCAATATTATGGATGAAGGAATCATATTTTAGCTGGAAGCAATGGTTTTAAGTTAAAAACACAGATTTGTTTAATACAAACACGCAGCTTTTCACTTCACAAGACGTTAATTGATTGCCTAGAGTTGTGTGGATTATTTGTGGATTACTGTTATGTTTTTAACAGATGTTTGAATTCACATTCTGATGGCACCCATTCACTGCAGAGGATCTATTGATGAGCTAGTGATGTAATGCGAAATTTCTCCAAATCTGCTCCAGTGAAGCAATAAACAGTATTGGATGACCTAAGGATAAGTACATTTTCTGCAAAGTTAAATTTTTGGGTGAATTATTCCTTTCAAACGCTGCCCTCTAAAACCTTGTTTTCTTGTAGAATCAGTTACATATAAGTGTATGCACATGTATATTTGGTTTAGGTTTAGTCTTGCTTTCTTACAGTCTTATTGTTCCCTTTCACTGTCACTTAGTGAATCTTCCAGCGCCTTAAGCATGTGTGACTAAGACATACCAACCCACAAGTTCATTCAAGGCAAACGGAACAAAAATGATAACAATCCTGTTGGTTCATGCTCCTGTCTTAGCATATGTTCACGGTGAAATACAAGTGATATACAGGTAGATGCATCTTTTCTAGATTTAATAGACCTGGGTTGAATAAAGATGCTGTCAGGTTGCTGATCAGAATGCTTGAAAGCCTGCTGTTAACAATTGACGATTAACAGAGACGCTGATATTTTTCTCTAACTTGATACCTTTGCATTATCTCTTAAACACTGCTACCATTGGCTCAGTAGGGAAGAAGCCATTAATGTAATTAATTAATAAACATGAACATGAAGTTAAGTTAATCTGAATAGCTTGATTGTTTTGAGAATTAGTGTTGCCATGTTAGTATTTAGAACCAAATTTCTAAATAGAACTGCATTTTTTCAAGGGACTTTGACACTTATGCTTATGCGCAGAGAATGGTAATGTTCATTGGTTTAATGTGCTGGTTATAATATTATTTTTAATCATTTTATTTTAGGATTTTTTACCTTCACGTGATCCAGGTTGGTTGACCCTGGTTGCCTGTGAACCACCAGTTATATGTCCCAAGAATATGCAAAGAAACATCACTCAACACTGATTGATTGTTTTTGTTTGTTTGTTTGTATGGTTTTTTTTTTTTTTTTTTTTTTTTTTTTTTTTGTAAAGTCATGAGACACTTCCTAGTGGTAGCTTGATGTATTTAAAGAGATATTCAGGAGTATTTACAATTGAATCTCTTTAGACGGCATCTTTGGCATTCTGTTGATTACAGTAATTTAGTCTTGTCCCTTATTTTGTAAAACAATGGATGTTCACAGTAATGTGCTTACAATAGAATCCTTGCAGGGAAGTGGGCAGCACGTCGAATAAATGTTTAATGTGCAACTATAAGACTCTTTTGCAAGTATAATCATAAAACGTGTTGTTTTGAAACTTGTGTGCAAGAATTCCTTGCCAACATTGTCTGTTATTTAGTATTTGTTAATAGGTACCAAGGAGAGACATGGGAGATGTATGACTATAACTATATAGTAAGCACAGTTAGTACGTACGGACGATGTGACAGGTCTCTACAGCTTGAATAACAAACCATTTTTAAATACAAAAGTTTGTGCTTTTACAGAAATGCTTTAACCAAATGTTACTGTAAGCTAATTTTCTATACATTTTTATAAAGTGAAGGATGAGTCAAAACTATGTTGTGTGGTAATCAGTAAGATGCTATTGTTCCGAGTATATTGTTCTCTAATGATAAGACATGCCTTGAGTGTGGAAATGTGTTGCTAGTGGGTTGCACAAAAAAGCACGCAGCTTCCTTTGAAGGGGTATGAAACACAGAGCATTAAAAATAATTAAGAGGAATTTAGGCATCTTGTTGCAGTTTCCTGGCCTGCTGATTTCAAGAGAGCAATTCACTGTGAGACTGATATTTCAGACATATCCCCTTCATGAGCTCCTTGCACTAGCTGGAAATGGACGAAACTAGTAAACAAAACAATGTGATGGACAAATAGTTTGAGTAATTATACCATTGTTATCAAACTCTCTAAATAGGGATGAAGGATATATCTGTATAACATCAGTTATGAGCCTAAATGATGGATTTTTAAATGTATCAGATATTTAATTGTGCATGCTAATTTCTCCCATTTTTTTACATTAACTCTGTCATTATCTAACTCTCAGCTGAACTTTAAATGTATTATCACAAATGTATTAATTTTAATATCGGTGCATCCCTACATTTAAATATTCTGGATTTTAGTTTTTGTGGTTTTAGTTGTGCTGATTTTTGAGGGCCGCATTATTGTCATTTTAAAACAGGTGACTTTTTTTCAAATGCATTTTCTATGCAGGCCAAATAAAGATACTTGAACGGCATCCATAGATGAAAGAACCCAGAATAATATTCCAGAATGCGATAACATTTCTGGAATAAAGGCTACAAAAGGAAGTGCTTTTTCAGGCTGAATTCTTCTTCTCTCAATTCTCACTTTAATAAGAATTTGAGGTACCATCAAGGACAACTTATGTATGCCACTGAACCTTTTGGCTCATTAGACAGGTGACGCCGTAGTCTCGCTCGGCTCTGTAAGAGGAAGTGTTAGGATAATGGTGCCGCAGAATCACATTACCAAACACCCACACATGCATGCATACATAGGCGCCAGCATACACTCGACCATCAGCGCAGAACACAAAGACAAAGAGACGAATGGAACTAGAAAGCCTTCGTACGTGGCTTTCCTGGTCCATCCAGATGGGGATGAATTGAGCGACGGAGTCTGGCTTCATATTTATTCATCACCCTCGGTTTCTCGTCTCAAACACTCACATACTGAATGTTTCTCCTATTATATCCATCAGGGTTGCTGAAGCTTTTGTGCAACCGCATTCGTCTAAGAGAAGGTGTTACATCACAGTGGAGCACAACAGGGGATGTGGAAGGTTTAATCAGCCCTTCGGTGCCCAAACGGGCTTCCCACACTCTGTCGAGGGGTCACCCCACCACCTCCATCTCCATTTGAAACACTCCAAAACGGGGGCTCACAATCCAGCGTGTGGGGGTGGTGGAGGGCTACAATGGGTCGCAGCGGCAGTCTGTGAAAAATCAGCGCTGGTAGCGGACAAAAGGTAATGGAGAGCCTACTCATTTGAGTCGTGACTCTTGCATGAAACAGCTGTAGGAGTTGTCTGACTGCACTTGTAGTGCTGTTGCATAACAAACTGGGCGGCTTTAATCGTGATGGGTGCAGGTCAGTTTTCCTGCGGCACATTCAGCCCCTCGGAGAGGCACTCCTCTCTCAAATAGCACTAATCCACTGAGTGCATTTCAATTCGGTACTCAGCGATTCAGCGAACACCCCCGCAGTGTGCGTGTGTATGTGTATGAGCGCGAGTGCATCACAAACTCACGGAAAATCAGGAGCGAAATGGCCACAAGCTGGTTATGTTGCACATACTTTTGAAACTGAAATTTTATGTTAGATAAGAAAAAAAGCAAATTTCCAAGCGTCATTGGACAAATTGTTCGATGTGCTTGGAGCTGCCTTCCAAAGCTTGCATTTGCTCTCCACGTGCAGCCAGCCTTTGATGTTCGAGCAAAAGAAAATGTGACACAAATGATTTCCTTTTTTTCATATTTAAGGCAAAGAGCAGATCTAATGTTCGGGGTGGCTGGCAATAATTGAACGTGTGACAGGTAGTGCGACTGAGTGCAGGCAGAAGGCCTCAATCAGGAAAGGAAAGGAAATGTGCGAAGAACACTTGGCTGGAGGGAGGAGACTTATGTCAGGGTGCTATAGACTAAAGTGCTCTGCTGAAAGATCCATCAAATTAATCTCTTAGTCTTTCTAAAGCAGAGTGGCTGTTAGTCTGGATGTGGCATTGAGTTGAACAATACTTTAGTTAATTTAAATTCATTAAAGAAATATTTCTTCTAAAGGCAAAGTGGTTGATAAAGGAGCCTCAAGCATTTATACACATCTAACAATATGCTACTAAATGTTTAGCAAGCCTTAGTATTTTAATTCAAATTAAACATTTCTAGTGCATGTGAATATTAAGCCTTACATATCCACAGTCACTTTCTGATAAATAAAAAAGTCATATTACTAAATGTAAATTATAGGCTGCCATAACCTTTGATAACAAGTAAAAGTTATTATGTGTCGTTTCACTGCGCCATATTCCACTACTGTCACAAGTTCAGACATACAATTATTATTATTATTATTATAATATTTCTTGAGGCACAATGCAATTTATTAGCACTTAGAGTCATACAGAAATGTACTTTATATTCTAGAATATAAACAGCAGCTGTTTTATTGATTGGCTCGCCTAATTTTGATGAGTTAAAATGGCAGTAAGACGTTTGAAATGAAATTCACGTAATGAAATTATGCAAGTTATTCTAAAGTAACTCATATTTGGAACATAAAACTCGATGTCAAATATGGACATTTTCCTGCAAGATAAACAGCACAAAACATATTAAAATAAACAGGATAGAAATACGATTCTGCTTTCACAAATGAGTCCAATTATGAATTTGCATGTCATCTTAATGAAAAAAAAGAAAAGTATACGATTTGATCACCAGTATTAGTCTTATCCATTTTAACATCAGTTTTTAAATCAGAACCACAACAGGAGATACAGAGGACATTTTTCAAGCTTGAAAGGTCATAAAAGTTTTACCACCTTTTATTAATTAAATTTGTAATATGTGGATGCTCATTTTTCATTTCTTTCGTGTAGTGTGACACCTCAACCTATATATATATATATATATATATATATATATATATATATATATATATATAATTATTTTTTTTCCTCTCCCCAAAACCTGCTGTGCATGTCAAAATGTCTGTGAGCATATTTCTGTCCTGTACTGTACGCTTCCAAGACGCACTGGCCACACGTATGAACTTGTTCTGCTAAAATGGGAATTGTTTGACTCATATTCAGTGAATTCAAATCTTGAACCGTTTAATGTACCAAATGACTCATGTGACAAGTTTAAGTAATCTTTTGTGTAGATTTGTTTTCTCACAATGGCAATTATAACAGCCCAATCAAAAAGTGGCGACTTGAAGCTATTAGACAATGACATCCTGTTCTTCTGCACAAAGTACTCAAACTGTCTCTGTCCTGTAAAATATTAAGCAGCATATGTTTGAGATGTTTATTATAAACTCGGTCAGTAGCACAGCAGCGCAGCAGTAAACAAACTTACTTGCGGTGTCCGTGAGATGAATAAATCACGCCAACGGCTCACATCAAATGAGAGCCATGTTTATGAAAGAGCCATTAGGTCAACACTTACGGTACTATGACAGAGACAGATGCTGCAATAAATCATTACAACAGATAACGAGTTTGATGGTACTTTAAACCAACCTCTGGCTAAAATTCCTGCTTTCCCAAGGTATGCAAATCCAGACCTTTTAAAGGAGAGGTCAGAGGAGTCGAATACCACAAGGAAATCTCCTCGAGATGAACCCCAAAACATTGAAAAACCTCCCTCTGGGTTCGTTCAGAGTGGCTCTGTTGCTTGGAAACCAGACATGTTTGTCTTATGTTTTGTATTATGTCCTACCCGCTCTGAAGCCTCTGCTGTTGAAATTTTTGTATGTATGATTTGCATTGATCATGTCGGTCGGGCCGCTTACCTCTGCTGCAGCGCATTGGAGTGATTTACTTACAACTGACTGTGGATGATAATGAGGTACTTGTGTGGTGAGTGACGGGGTTGCTGTTTTCACAGGAGGAATCGCGGTGGGGCAGCTCCCTCCTGGCTCACGGCCCCTCTGGCTCCCCCATTATGTTCTACAAAGAATGTAAATCCACTGTTAGCTATTAGAGTCCCTCCTCTCCTCCTTCTCACACAAGCCCCTGCTCCAAAGGGGCACTGAGAACATTCCACTAAAGCTGTGGAATTTCACTGTTTTTAGAGAGGGAAATCAGGGGGAATTGTGGAACGTAAATGAATCGTTTTAATTCCATGCTATCTGTAGTAGCCATGATTTGCAGTAAAAGCAATGAGGTAATGATAAGACATTTGTACTTGTGTTTTGTGCTTTAGCAACAGAAGGCCAGTGCGAGAACAAAAATGAAATTTGAACAAGAACTCTAACAAGAAGAATGCATCTATTTCTTTTTCAAATGTTAGCCTTGGATAAAACTTCGCTTGAAAATGAAAGTGACCTGTGACTACCTAACTGTGTTAAAACATCTTTCATGTTCACATGACTTCACCACCTTGAAATCTAATTGAACACATCAGATTGAAGGTTTCTTTCCATTGGTCTCTTGGGTTTCATCCATCTTTTGGGATTATGTGGTGTCACATTCCTCAATTTGGTATACACTTTAGTATCCCAGGGCTTGTTAAAGCATTCAGAAATACAAATTTAAAGCACATTTTTTTTTTGTTTTGACAATTTGTTGAATTAAAAACTGTAGTAAAAAAAAAAAATCATTGTAATTTTTATGCTCTGTATGCAGCCTTATAACCATAAAACCCTCACCCCTTCCCCAGTTGAAAAAAATCCTTAAATTCTTTAAAATTATGACACATGAAGTACCTTCATTTAGACTATTTGTAGAATGGAGAAAGGACAAGTAAATAATCCCATTCAGTTTTTTTCTTTCTTTTTTCAGTTTTTGCAAGTCTATTATCTAAGGTTTTTTCTTGATTTAAAAAAAATGCAAGAGTATTGATAATACAAACCCTACTGAATTGATAGGCTAAATTTCCAACACTGTTACGAGTGTTCTGTTGTGCGGACTGATTGATTGATTGTTTGCAATGGTTCACCCAAAAATGAAAATATGCAGTTTCCTGACTCACCCTCAGGCCATCCAAGATGTTGGTGACTTTGTTCCTTCAGTAGAACAGCAAAGAAGATTTTTAGAAGAAACCTATTGGTCCTTGGTGATTCTTAATATTTTTGAGAGTCAAAAAAGCAGGTACAGAAAACACAAAGCTAACACTTTATTTTGATAGTCCACTTTGAACAATCTATGAACTACAAGTAACTTTGCAGTTTATGTAGGGGTTGATAGCCACTCAGTTAGCTAATATCTCAGAATAAACCCTGACAGGGTGATCAGGTCTTGTATCAGCCTGAAGGGGTTTATTCTGAGATAACAACCGGCTGGATGTACATTATCCCACTTATTACACAGCTACTTGCCACATAAGTAAATAATTAGACACGAAATATTGATTTGAGTTGAAATATTTGAACGCAAAGCTTCCATGAACACAGCAGTTGCGAGCAAGCCGCAAATTCAAACTAGACTGAGATTTAAGGGAAACGGTGAAGTCAAACCACTTATTACACAACATTTCACCACAAAAATAATTAAGGCAATAAAATAATTAAGACAAAAATGTTTTAAAACCTTACCAGTTTGTTAGTTCTCGTATAATACATTACAGCATACAAAACAATCGTAGCAAAGTGGCGGCAACTGCGTTTGTATGAAACAAGAGTGAGTCACGATACCAGGATGACATAATTAAATAATTGTACACCATTTTGAAACAAGTTTTAATATTTTATTAGCTAAACAAACGCAAAGCTTCCACCAAGAAAAAATAGTTCAAGCAAGAGTAAAGCACCAACTGCGGTTACCCGGATGAGCCTGTGTTATCAGCTTTTACCGGTTGTTATCAAGGGATAACATACCTTGCAATGTCACGACTGACCAATCAGAATCAAGTATTCCACAGAGCTGTGTAATAATCTGAGATAACAACTGGCTGGATGTACATTATCCCTTACTTAGTTGATGTGTAGTTGCAAATTAATGTGAATTAGTTGACGAGTAGTTGCAAAGTTATAGTTGATAGAATGTCTGTAGTGGACTATCAAAATAAAGTGTAAGAACACAAAATACTCACAATAGAAAGCATACGCTCCTCACTTGATTAAAACTTGAACTTAATTAAATTAAGTAAAATTTTCCATGCAATTAGTTCAGGTCCATACAACAAAACTAAAACAAGTTTCGTGTTAGTTGGTTCAACAAAACATTATTTGTTTAAATGAACTTGTTTTAGTCTTTATTCAAAAACACACATTGGCATGTTAATGACAATTTTAGTATATGTTAATGACAATTGACCTATCGGTAAGTGCCACCCCCCTTTGTCACTGTTGCACCCTAGGATATACAAACGGAGCTACTCACTGTCTCACAATCACAGCTGTCAGAGGGAAAACCTTGTCCCACAATGTTTTTGCACAGTTTTGGACACAGAAGGGCCACCATTCAAGTGCGAATCAAAGGACATATAAAAGATTTTAAAATAAATATGGTGGGTAACTCAAAGTGAGGGTTTACAGATCACAATGCAAGCAGGAGAAGTCTCATATTATGGCCGTCATGATTCGCGGATGTCAACATCCCGGATCAACACTGTTCATGTACAGCAGAGTACGATTAATTTAATGTACATTTAACCAGTTTAATATGAAGAGACAGTGAAATGTAGACCTTCGTTTATGTGTTTTTGACTTACACTGTACATGATGTGAGAACAGTTCGCTATTTACATTTGTAATAGCATGGACTCACTAACTTTAATAGTCAGAGAAACCTTGCTGAAATGCAAGATGACATTAATATTCTGCTTAAGCAGATGAAAATTGTAACTTAATGAGAGTATGGCAAGCAGAAAATGAACGTTTTTGTCTTCATTGGGATTGGGGTTGAATGCTTAGGGACATTTTTCTCTGTTTTGTTCAGGTTTAGGAAATGTAATTAAATAAATTCAATTGCCCATCCTCTCAGGATAACTGGAATCAGTGTTACAAGTACCACAGGCACACCGTTTTCCATTTTCGTAGCATAAGCACCATCAAGCCGATGAGCGCTTCGGATCTTCCAATGTTTCTCTATGGCACTGAAACCTACAGATGTCAGAGTTCCGCTCCCCGTGCAACTGATACTCGACTGCAATTGGTTCATCTGCGTTCGAGGGGAGGGGCTTACCGATAGGTTAATTATGTGTATAGTAGTAATATATAACCATAAGGGTTGAGCAAAGAAGACTGTTCTCAGAACTGGGATTAGCAGAGTTGTTGATCATTGAATGAATCAAGTCAATGAAGCCACCAGCACCCTAAGCATGAGCTGGACACTGGTAACCTCAAAACTTTTTCTAACCTCCAAACCTCTTTTAAATTTCCAAAATAATATTTCCATAAGTTTAAGTAGGTTTTGCTGACGGTTTTTTTGAAAGTTTGTTTGGGAGTTTGTTTTGTGGCCGTATTTTTTGAAATTTTTTTGGTACTTTTCCTCCAACGCTCTTCATTTTACATTAACTGCACTGTGTGCTCACATTACACAGAAAATTACATTTGTGAAGAATAAGGTGTCTGGTTTTATATGAGAGCTCATATCCATAATCATACTGGCTGAATTTGCCTTTTTGTAAACGCTTTCTTGGCACAACTTGGTAGGCTAAATTTTCACTGACATCAGTATTTTTTTTTTTTCACCAGGAGACAATAAAAGCCACAAGCAAGGGGGCCAGACTCTTACAGTGTCCTTTGGCATTCCCTAGCATTTGGTGACCTCTCAATGACAGAGCTAGCAATGGGCTGCAGCTTGCCAGGTGAGTTTTGTCAGCTTGTTCAGTTGTTCTACTTTGCCATTGTGACACTGCAGCAATCTAAGCTTTAGAGCAACAGAGAGCCTAGCCTCATTAGTGCGGGACATTTATCAGCCACCTGCTTGTTTTATAGCACCCTATAGTATCCAGCGCAAAAATATATCATCTGAAATGCTGACAACACAAACTGACATTTCTTTCAAAATAAAGGCAGGACTGTCTCCGCTCTTTACAGCTTTTTTACTTTTCCGGCTACCCCACGTCAAAAGCATTTCTGCTTTTATTTCTCTTTTAAATTTTTCTGTTTAATAAAGCTGTGGTTTCCAGTGTGCACGTGGGTGTCACATTGGCATGTACAAGAAGTTCCACTGACTTTCATCCTACTGAGCGTTGAGCTGTGCTGTGAGGTTTGCAGCATCTCTGGAGCCACGGCTGAAAGGCCATGGCCCTGTGCTAGTGTGTGGGTTATAGGCTGGGCTGTGTGGGGTGGCCTCCGTCAATGCTACCTCCTCCTCTGTCATTTACTTACCACCAGCACTCCCACTGAGGAGATGAGGCGCTGTCAGCCTGTGGTCTCTGTCATCTGGTACACGGGGTGAATTCTGGGTGGAGTATTGGGGAGAGCAAGCTGCAGTCAAGAAACTCCATGATACTCTGGGCCAGGCAGATATGTGATGGCATTTCTTTTATTTATCACTACAATAATTATCTGGTTTAAGCCTTTTTTTTCCTGTTTTTTTTTTTTTAAAGTTACTAGAAAAGGTGGACATATCTTTATCTTAGTGATGTGCCATATATGTGTTTGTCTTTTATTTCAATATGAACTCATGTATCAGTTACCTGGTTTCCATTGATAGAATTAATATACATTACTGTTCAAATATTTGGAGTCTGCAAGATTTTTTTTAAATGTAATATTGTATAAGTAATATTGTGAAAAAAATGTTTTCTATTTTAATATATTTTAAAATGTAATTTATTCCTGTGATGGAAAAGATAAATTTTCTGCATCATTATTCCAGTCTTCAGTGTCACACGATCCTTCAGAAATCATTCTATATGCTGATTTGGTGCCCATCAAGGAACATTTATTATTATTATCAATACTGAAAACGGTATGCTTGCTCAATACATTTGTGGAAGCCATAATACACTTTTTTTCTGCACTCTTTGACAAATAGAAGGTTCAATAGAACAGCATTTGTTTGAAATAGAAATCTTGTTACATTATAAATGTCTTTACTGCCCACTTTTGATCAATTTAATGCATTCTTGCTAAACAAAAGCATTTTATATATTTGAGTGCCATGTATTCTCATGTAATTGCCTTCTTATTTAAGCTCCATTCTAAGAGCAAATGCATTTCAAGTCATATGCACTTCATTTAAGGATTGCTATTTATATTAAATTCAGAGCTGCTGCATATGTTCCATATCAGTAACTTATGAGATGCCATGAAAGTTTAGATGTTGCCTTTGAAGACAGCTGCTTAGGCCATAATGTTGTGTTGGTATATAATTAATAACCTTCATAATGTAACTGATGAGTTCTCATGCAGATTTGCAGAGCTTCTTGCAAATTTAAAGCACAACTCTATGGCTATAAGTGGTCTTCTGTGGGTGTAAATTCAAGCCATGCCTACTCCATCATGGGCAATACTTGCATTAATTGTTCCACATGTGTATCACGGATTCACTTTGACCCCAAACAAACATACAGGCGTGTTCAAGCGTAAACACACACGTTGCAATGGCTTCCTGCAGCCACCACCTACTTACCCGCCTCCATCCACCCACATCCCTCTCCACCCTTCACTTCCCCTCAGTGGCTGACATCCCACCTAACAACCCTGCAAACCCCCACTCACAAACACATATGCACATCGAAGGGAAAGATCACCCCCGGGTCAACCTCTCCTCAATAACAATGGCACATGTTCATAATCAGGCACGAGGGCTGACACAGATTGCTCAGCCGCAGATGGAGGGAGAAGAGGGAGGACTGTGTATTGAAAGTAGCTGCCAATGAAATTCACATGGTCCCTAGTGGTCACTGCACTTACATGGAGTAGGAAATAACTGCAGAAGTTCACCTTAATTGAAGGGGTTCAAATATACTGTGTATATAATCCAAACTAATTTATTCTTATTTCTATATCTATTCAGTTCATCCATTTGTATATAAAATTAAACGTATTCAAAAGAAAAAGTTTGTATGTATTTATGTGTTTGTGTGTGGGTGTATATATAGACACTGTATATACAGTACAAAATCGTCAAAATTCACTTAATCCCTTAAGTGAATTTTTATTTTTTGTATTTGATACGAATAGCAAATATTTGTGCTATTTAGAGAGTTTTTCACCATCATCATCTATAATATTAAAAATGCTGCAAAATTCAATGCAATATGATTTAATACATTAGGGGAAAAAACCTTTTGATTTTTTTTTCACTCATAAATACAATTTGAACATTTAAAGAGGTTAATCATGATTAGTTGCTTTAATGTACTTTTCAATAAAACTTTACAATAATGTTGAGTTCAGTTAAAATTAAGATGAATGTTTAAGGTATCATAAACCAACAACAAACATTTTAGAGCATTTTTTAATCTTGGTCAATGTTTGCATGAAAAATTAAAATAAGTATTAGAACATTTATAAATGAACCTACATTAGTACATTTTTCAAAAAAATTTAGTATTTGATGACACCATTAACTAATATTAATTAACCTTGTATCCATTTTTTTCTGTGTAAATTTGATAACTCTGATATTCTGGAGGCGAAATAAACATAATGTCCATTGGACTGAGCAAGCATGCTCTTTGTCATTTGAAATCTCACTTAAGATGGCTGAACACCTTGTGAAGTCCACTTCACAGTGCACAAGACACTTGGACGCTCCCAGTGTCTCACACCATACATGCTGGATTCAGAGTATGGATGAAGCTGTAAAACGGGTATGTCAGAATCACCATTTTCTCACGTTATTTTGTTGTTCCCATTTAATCCCATGGCCTTTGGTTTACACATTTCATCAGTCATTGGCTGCGGAATGTGAATGGCAATATTTTTTATGACTATGAAACCTCATGGCATGAAACCTGATATCCCATTTCTCATTATCGATGCCATTATGTTTTGAGATGTGTGAAAACACTTCTTAATTATCCCTGAAATGCCTCCCTAGGAATGTCCTTGATGTAGCCTTGATCTCTCTCCTATCAAAACAAAATGACATCATAACAAGCATGATGGAACAAATACTTTAAAAAGATTGTGTCTTGTGGGTCTGAACAAGTTTCTAATGTTTATACTCATGTCATATGGTCACATTAAAAGGTCTCCACAAGTTTTTCCTTCCGTCCTGGATCTTCTCAGCTGAACGGAGCAGCCAAGCTTGTGTTTTGAGTAGTGTAGATCACTATGTTCAGTGAGTCACGGCACCGGAAGCTTCATCTGCACTGACTCAGCCCTGGGAAGAGGCGAAACGGGGGAGACGCTCATAGCGGCAGTGGGATGTTTCAGAGCAGATACAGGGAATCCCACGTAAACGATACCCAAAGGAGAAATGAGGAATTGGCACTGTCATAGATCGTGTTATAAGAGGGAGATCCAGAGGATGGAAGATAGCGGGCATGAGCACACAATCACATGAGTCCTCATGTGGGAGAACAGCATTCCAAAGAACCGTCTTTGATCTGTAACCTCATCCTGACCCCAAATAAAAGAAAGACAAAATCAAATTTTTATTTCAAGGCCAGCATGGCCATGTTTATTCATTTCGAAGAAACACTTCAATCCAATAAAAAAAACGCAATACATGTAGAGTAGAAACGTGTTTTCTGTTATTTCTTGAATACTGCAATGGATTCTGCTGTTCTGATGAAGATTTGGGAATTTATTCTTTTATAGTTGTACTTGAGCAATATTACAAAATAACAGATCAAGTAGTGTGTAAAGCTCAAGTTTTGAATAAAGTGACAAGTGTCCAACAGCAACACCAGTGTATAATACCTTATATCCAAGTCCAAATAGATATTGTGAAATTAAAGTGATAAAAACTTTTTATTCATTAAAGAATCTTGAACAAACATCATGGTTTCCACAAAAATATGAAGTAGCACAGCTGTTTTCAACATTGATTATAATAAGAAATACTTCTTGATCACCAAGTGACATGGAAGACAGGAGTAATGGCTGCTAAAAAATTTAGCTTTGCATCACTGGAAAAAATTACTTTTTAAAATGTGTTAAAATGCAAAACAGTAATTTGAATCGTAATATTATTTCATAATATTACTGTTTTTACTGTTAAGAATAAAAAAAAAGAAAGAAATCTTATCAACCCCAAACTTTTGAACAGTACTGTGTATTTCATTAAATTATCAAACAAATGTCAACAAGCTAGAATTTGTGTTTTAGGAATGTGGGGTATGCCAAAATGACCTTTGACACTTGCTATGAAAGGTATGTAAACTTATGGCCGCCCTCCACACCTGACTCACCCTTACCTGAAAGCATAGGAACCGTTTCTCTAGCAGGGTTTCCTGTTCTTACTTGTTGCAACAAGTGCAGTAGAGGTATGGAAGTCGATGTAATGCAGCCAAGCTTGCAGAATGAGAGATTTGACTATCTAGGTATGCTCATAATTGTCAGTTTGTGAATATTGCCCTGCTTGAGGGCGACTCCTCACATTCCTTAACGTCTTGATCTTAATTACCTGTCTGCATGTCCAGCAAGCTTTTAAAGAGAGCACTCATGGGCTGTTTGGTGAAGCTTCTTAATAGAAAATCCCCAAGTTTTTGTGCATGTTTCATAGGAGAATGCTTTTGTGAGTAAATGACTGTTTAACAAGAGGAACTGGATTTGGATGGGGGGAACAGAACATTTACGTAGGGTGTGCCTTAACAGCTAAGCCCACCCGTTGCATAGTATTTGTACCTGGAGTGGCTCCTTGCTCAAACAGGTGAGGTGGGTTTATTTGTTCCTTATCTACATTGGTTTTGCCAGACGTTAAACATTTCAGGAAGTGGCTTTGGTGCAGTCCTCCAACCAGATGCCAACAGCTACAAATAATAACTTAAGCAAACAAGTAAAACAACAGTCACTCTGCCTTCAATAGCATGATGCCTCTCATGATACTTTGGTGTATTAACGCTAGTGCACACTTAAAAATAAAGGTTCCCTATTGATAGTTCACTGAAGAACATCCATGGAACAAAAGGTTCTTTGTATTGGGAAAAGGTTCTTCAGATTATTGAAATGTTTTTTTACACTAAGAAACAATGTTATTTTAAGAACGGTTAACAGAAACAAAATGTTTTTGGACCTTTTATTTTTACGGGTTTACTGTGCATTACAAAAATGACATTAAATAGCTTTGCATTTATTATCTCATCATAGCCCGTTAATATAGATAAATATTAGTGAAATGCATATTGCGAAATGATTATTACAGCTAAAAGTAAATCACTTCATGAGGGGAAGAGTTTTCAAGTTATCAGAAAGATTGGCTGTACACTTTATAATTTAAGCAAAACCATCTTTTAGTGTTTTATTGACACCTCTTGTCCACATATTAAATGTTAGGTCAACAGTCATTTCGTTTCAAGCCCTTCCAGGTATGAAGGTTCAGTTTTGATGTGTTTTGCTTCTGCAGCACTCACAATCAGATAGCAGTTATAGTCATAATTAGTCTGCAATCTGAATTTCAGATTTGCATATTCTTAGAAATACAGAATATTAAGTTTTACAGTAATGACAAAGTGTTATGATAATGGCATTTGTTTTCTTTCATTTTTTGTTTTTGATGTCTTGATTGCAAACAAGCCTTTGGGAGAAATGGAACAAGATCTGTGTTGGCCATCAGTGGTGCCACTGCAGCAGTGGCCTTCACAACAAATGATGGGCATTCAGACTTGTGATTGCATTTGAATTCAGTTTCTGCAAACAGGATGCAGAATTGCATTTTAAATTTCAGAATAATGAAGTAGAATTAAAAGAATGTTGTTTTGTTTAAACATTTTGAAAAAATGCTTTAGATAGATCTAATCAAGTAACTGTGTGGAAGAACACTTCATTTCCCACAGTGCATTACCTGTGTTGAACTTCTTTTTAGATCATTTCATTTCCTCTTCCTGTCCAGTTGTCAGCAAGACTTCTTCCCCAACATCCATTGAAGCAATCGAGGCGTCACTGCTCACGTTGTATTTCCTCAGTAGTGACAACGGCAGAATTTACCCTATCCATCGATGTGCAAACAAAAGTTTTAGGTCAGACCTTTCTCAAAAAAAATACTTCAATCCAACTATTTAAACCACTATTTCTGTATGTTGTTATGCAATCACAACATCAGCTTAGCAGCATGTTAACACGAAATTAATTGAGTTATATTCTTTACTGAATGAATTAAGGTTACTGGTACCAGGCAAACATGCTTTGAATGGAAATTCATGCTCATTGGGGTGTAGCCTTCCATAAATAATCAGATCGTAAAGCAACTTCAAACCTAAATCAGCACATCCCTAGTGTTTTAGATTTAATTTGAATAATTTCCATGTAAGTACGAATAAGCACCCTGTTATGAATTACCAGTGTCTCTTTTTGTTTTCATTGCTGTGAAATTACAAGGGGAACTCCCTTCTACATCAAAACGAGAACAGTATTTTACCAGCATGTCCTCCTCCACCTAACATACCATACATCTTTTTATTTATCTTCTTATGCTTTAATTTAAAGGAAAAATATACACTGTTTTTTTTTTATATATATATATATTATACTTTATATAAATTATAATTACTTAACTTGTGTCAAAGGAATTCTAACTGGCTCCAGATGCAGGAATAACACTTATTTCCTCTAATGTTACAGACAAGATAAGGTTAAAAATAATAGCTAAAAATAGAACTTGTGAGTTGGAATTATCTTGAAATAGCTCATCAGTCCTCAAAATAATTCAGATACCTGAACAAAATGCTTGCATTCCAAGTCTGGCTTCTGCCTTTTAACTTGTTTCTGAATTTAATTGATTTTTGAATAAGTAATACTTAAGGGTGAGACATGAGGGAAAATAAATGATGACTGAATTAAATTTTTTTTGGGTGAACTGTCCCTTTATATTTAAAGTTCATAATCAGTAAAAATGTTTTAAAAATAAAGATAATGCTGCCTTTTTACAGTAATCTTTGTCTGAGCAGAGAGTCCAGAGGGTTTTCCCACTTTGTCTGTCCACATCCCACCTATGAAAAAGTACCTAACTTAAAGATGTCTGCAAAGTGTTGCGAAGAAAACCGATTCATCTTCCTGGCAATTGTCTTTTTCAAAAAAAAAAAACAGAACAGAAAAGATAACAATGTTATTTGCATTCTGTGATTTCTTAAAACTCCAAACCAGCTCAAGGGCAACATGAGCTAAAAAAAAAACTTTATGCAGAAATATGGAAAGTTCTTGATTGTGAATGACTTTTGATCTTCAGTGCAGAACAATAATTTCATCAATTACTCTCCTGTCATTATCATTCCATGGGTCCCCCTCATATTTTATGAAGTGCATATGGGCGCTTGCAGGTATCTCAGGTTTCCACAGCATGATTCTGTGTTGTTCCTGGGTAAATTCGCTTTAAACAGCAGGACAGAAATTTCAAGAGTGGACACCCTGAATCTGAGAAAGAACCCAGTGACTCGAGTGACTGTGAGAACCGGTTTAGCTGTTGAACTCTCTGTTGGTAAAATCTAGGTTAAGGTGGGAGAGGATTGTCGGGAAACTGTGGTGAGGGTGTAGGGGTGGGGTCTTTGTGCTTGCATATGTGATGAGAACTTACTCAACTAAATACATGAGTGTTTTTGTTTCTTAGTAGCCACACCTGTTCATTATGAATAATAACAAGAGTTCAAATTTTACATTTTTTTTTTATTAAGAATTACCTTTATGTACAGTATAATGGACAATTTGCAAGCAACGCATAAATTGTTGACAGTTTACTATGGCTGTAAATTATTTAATGTAATGTAACTTTTCTAACAAAAATGCACAGGCACTCAAGGAAACAAATCAGATATGTCAGCATTTGTTGTTTGCATGCATAGGAACAAAAACTTCCCAAAATGATTGGATTCTTCAAGCAGCTCAGTAAACTTTGTCACAAATCTTAGTTGTTAATATTGGTACTTTGTAGTTCATAAATTTAGACCTTTAAATGCTTTTAAATGCTGCAGAGAAGTCTATGGAGCTTATAATATGACAAAACTAATTGAATTTTTATTGTGTAAATTTGAATTATTGACAAGTGTCATTTAACAAAATTGGATATTATGTGGCATTTAACATTAATTATTATTATTATTTTTTTTACTTGAATATCAAATATTTGAAATTTAACAACTGAATATTTTTATGGCAGAGGTTTATTGACATGCATTTTCAAACAGCATTTTTTTGTTCTGAAATCTTATACTGTGGAAGTTAAATGACACTTGTTAATAATTCAAATTTACACAATACAAATTCAATTTGTTTTGTCATACTGTAAACTCCATAGAAGTCAGGCACGTCTGAAAAAGAAAAATAAAGAGAACGGAGTAATATCTGGTTCAGTATACACTGCCAAAACCATTTATATATACTAATATAGTAATGTATTCATATTTAATATTTCCTAAAATGTATCTATTAACATTGACGGTTCTATGAAAAACCTTTAACATCCATGGGACATTTCCATTGTACAAAGTTTGTTTAAAGGGGAAATTAGATGCAAAATTCACTTATATGTGGTGTTTGCATATAAATGTCTCTTAGCAGTGTGTGGATGCATTCACTCCTTTTTTTAAATCCCCCCAAAACCTAAACAGTCTCAATTATCAAGCCATTTTGATTTAGATTTTTTTAGTATGATGTCATACTGCTCAGGCCCCATCCACAACCCAAAGTATTTGGATGTAAAAGTCAACATAAGAGTCTTCATTTTCTCCCGACATCATTCTCCCAATGAGGACGCAGTGGATTAGTTTTGTTTTTAATTGGTAAAGCGCCGCCAAATACACAAAAAATTCGGAAGAGAGGGGTGAGGTGAGCAGTAGCTCATTATCATTTAAAGAGACATGCACCAAAACAAATCGCTGTGAACAGAGCGTTTTTCTTAACATTAAGAGCATTTTAATAATCTTTTTTTTCTACTGTAAGGAACCTTTTGGAAAAGTGGAAAGACTCCATGGATGTTAAGGGTACTTCACTGATGACAATATAGAACCTTTGTTTTTAAGAATGTATAATGAGAAAAGGTTCTTTAGATTGTTATTCTAGAAAAAAAAAGGTTATTTTAAGAATTGTTAACAAAGTTTTTTTTTGTAGTGGAAGTCAACATTTTATTGCATTGCTTCAAAAACACCCTTGTGCAGCCTTAATTATTAAGAGCGTATATTATGCCACTATACAATATTATGACATTTTTTTAAAACTTATGCCAGTTTTAAGAATGCTTAGATATTTTAGGCTTAATACTAATCAACAAAATGATTTTCACAACTGAAGTTGAATGTTTTAGGTACCAGCTAAATTATTTTTTTCCAGATAAACCTCGTTTGTTTCCATTAGAGTCTATAAAATCTGTCTGAGAGCTTGTGCTCTGCCCACGCATAATTCCTTCCTCTTTTCTGTAGCCATATTACCTGAATATATATGAATATTCTTTCAGACTCGCTCTCTAAAATAGTCCAATTACCAGCTCGGAAAAGTAATCACAAATTGAAGCGCCCACACCCACCTCTGCTTAATGCACAGCACTGAAGGTAAAGCTGTATAACCGTGGTGGTTGGTTCTAATAGAGCACTTGTTGTCTAAATGGGCTCTAAGATAGACAAGTTCGTATTTTATGACCTCTTTGCGGCTGGTTAGTTTTAAAAGTGTAAGGACATGGAGAGTTTGATTCCAACACATCTTCCCAGAAATGGGAATTAAAAAAAACAACATACAGCTCCTTCCCTCCACATAGAGTAATAAACTGCTCCATTGTGATATTTCAGAGTTGATGGAAATACTGATTGATATGTTCGGGGCCACATATTCATATTCGTTCAGAGATTTTTTTGTGATGTTGCCTCAAACACTGTTTGATCTCTGATTGCAAACAAAGGCATGTGTTTTCCATACACTGACATTTCATTGAGTCCTCACACTTTTAAAAGCATGCACTGTCTTTGAGTGTTAAAGGACTGGTTTGATGAGATGCACATGGAAAACAGCACACATTTCGAGGTGACCTATTTATGATTTAATGGAGTGAGTAATCAATCCAATAACAGGGTGAGCATTGTGAGGTCATGAATTACAATTTCACATCCAATTTCCTTTTTCCCCTCAGATGACAAATCCTAACCGGATCAAGTCTCAAAACAGATTATTTTTCTGCAAAACCAGCTTAAAGCCAAAAAGCTATATTGCATAAACAGTATCACAAAAAAAAGCTATATTCATTGATAACATTACAAATACTTACAGACCATTAACCGAAATCTATTAATTTATTTTCATTTAAAAAATATAATTTAAATCAAGTTTTTAATTATGCATTAATGGAATTTAAAATGAATAGAAATTTATATATATATTTAAATGTATAAATTTATTTATAAGAAATTTATATATAAAACGTTTTAAGAATTAAAACGTTTTCTCTGTACAGTCATGTTTTCACATTAAAAAAGCACAAAAGGTCGGCGCACTTTTTTAAAAAAAAATTAATCAGTCTGATTGTGCTTGATGAAGAGTTTGCTTAAACGCCTCTTGTTGGCGAGAATAAATTCTTAGAGCAACAGTATGCCAACTTTTTGTGCTTTCTGATTGATTATTTGGGTTATTTCATTACTTTTTCTACTTAACCATAACTGAGATGTAAAAAAACTGATGCAAAAAAAAAAAAAAAAACTGGAAAAAATAGGAAAAACTGAACTATGTGTGGGCTGACTGTGGTAGGCTGGTCAGGTGACGGCATTTTAAAGTAGGCTGTGAATGTGTGTGTGTGTGTGTGTGTGTGTGTGTGTGTGTGTGTTTGTGTGTGTGGTGTGGGGGGGTGGGCTGGGCTGGGGGCCGACTTACAGAGCCGTGTAGGCTGGAAACCTTCCCTGCTCACACACGCTTACCATGCAGCCATGGGGGTGGAGAGATGCTATGTAGTTAAACCCAAGGCAGCCTGTGGATACAACACTTCCAGCGTGACACTCTCAGAGAACGGCAAAAGCTCAGCCTCAAACACACACACACACACACACACACACACATAACAGTAGATCTCAACAGGATACTGCAGTTAGTCACAGGCACATGAAAACTGGAGGAAATGGAGTGACAAGAAAAAAGGAAGACACAAATCACGCCGTGTCATGTGTGCAGGTAAGATTCTTTTGAAGATGAACAAACTTTTTGAGTGAAAGCAAATGAAAGCTGATCTACATGACTTGAAATTTCAGATGGAATGAGAGTTTCTGCAATGATGTAAAGTTTTGGCTCAGTCTCTCTCATGCTAAAAATGTGGTCAGTTTCAACTCCTCATGAATAGAAAAGAGGCGCCTCACTGTTTGCAGTGCGCTGCAGTGAGAGTAGATCCTCTGTGCTGTGCGAGGCTGTTGACAGACTGGGATCTGTAATTGTTTTCTCTGTGCTGAAAGAGTGTCTCTGCTAGAATGGAATGCAAGAAACTGAAATGCAGCTTTGCTCTTTGTTCTCCGCAGTTAAAGAGAAATAAATGTCATACGCACACCTATCTGCTTCTTCCCAAAGTGCTTAAAATTGCCAGCGGGATCTCAGCTAATGCCATTATCTGCCGTATTTGTTTGTGTTGTATCCCATTCTGTATAAAACCAGATCATGAGAAACTTATTGTGTTGAAGCGTGTGTGTGGGTGGGTGGATGTGTGTGTGTGTGTGTGTGCCCTGTGCATGTGCACTCAGGAGCACATGAGTGTGTGTGGGTGTTTGGATATAGGTATTTGTGTGGGAGGGTGTAGCTCAGTGTGTGTGGGTGACCAAGTGTGTGTGTGCACAAGTGAAGTGTGTGTATGTGAAATATTCCACCCATTTGCAGAAGGCGAGAGGTGCCTGTCAAACCCAGAGCATTCCTGTGCTTCTGAAGCGGCGCTCGATGAATGCTGCGAATTTCAGCTGAAACGTGAAGACAAAAGCCAGGGGGACATTTAAGAGGGTTTAGCTCAGACAGATCCCTGGGAATCAATCCCCCCTTGCTGCAGTGGGAAAATCCAGCGCTCAGGCTTGTATTTCAGGTTCAGCTGGAGACGGTTGCTGTCTGCTGCTGAGGGTCTTTCCCAAAATGGGGCACAACCGGGAGGGGATACAAAGAGACCCACCTGTGGTGCTGTTAGAATCGCACTGTCTGCTGGGAGCGTGAAGTGTCTTGCTGTCGTTTCCCTGTGGGGTTGGCGATATTTTTCATTTCCAGTTCACTGAATAATGCGCCAATGTATTTAAATGGTGTGTGGTCTGAGAGGTGGTCTCATTCCATCATTACAAAAGACAAACAAAGAGGGATGTTTCTATGGATGTGGCACTTGCAAGTGGCATTTATGTTCAAACTCGAGCACAGAGGAGTATAAGATTTAGTGAGTACTGACTCACTCGTTCATTTGCATACTTCACCAGAAAAATCTCTGCAGAATGTGTCATCTTAGCAAACCTAAGACGTACAGATATCAGTTTTGAATGCAATAAAACATAATTGTTAGTTAAGTATAGATACATTTTAGATGGGTTTTATAAAGTGAGGGAAGTACTGACATATTCTTTTTTTATTTTATTTTAAACTGTGTACACTGACTCGGTATCGATTCATTTAGCAATAAGGCCTGATTGGTTTGAATTGATTCAATCTTTCTGAATAGATTTACTCTCTGTGACTGAGATGCCAGACTTCAAAAACTGAATTATTTCATCTTATGTATTAATTGTTCTTCCACACAAAAAGTCCTATCAAAACATTTCATATCCCTTTTTAAAGATTGCTCGACCTAAAAATTCATTAAGGAAGAGTATGTTTGTCTACACTGAAAATCAATTCTATAATTCACTGTCTGAATGAGGAAAGAGGTGAAAGTTCATCTGAATTCCTTTAAGATGACATTGCGTTTAGGAATTTGAGGTCCTTGCACATGCACCAGGAATTTTTGTTCACTACTTTGCAGTGAGAATTTTTATTGCACATGTATAGGCAATTCATCCTGCACAGATTTTTAAATGTAACTGAGAATCCAAGATCAAAGAATGTAGAAACCACATGCAACCTGGTGATTTATGTTGTAGAAAATATGATAAAGAATCGTAACACATGAACGGGATATAACAGGAGTGGTTATTCATTACAATATGTCTGGTCTAACTAAACAAAGGCAACATGTCCTTTAGACTATGGATAAACAAATTCCAGCCACAGCTGACTGAAGTCGCAGATGATTGAAGGTACTTGTCAGGATGAGACGCAGAGAATGCATTTAGAGGATTGTTCGCTATTGTCTGCATCTTAAGCCAAGTGTAACCATATACAATACCTTAAAAAATATCTAGTTCTTAGAGCACCTCTCTGATTTTTATGTCTGCATTCTCCCATATCGTAACATACTATTCATTAACAGTAAATGAATCATGAGCTGCAAGTGGGGGAAAACTGTATTTGCCAGCAGATTTCACTTGATCCACAAATGTACTCGCTGCCAAATACTACAGCTGGCATAATTCTGTGTACAGATTTTACTTCTCATTAACTAGAAAGGCTTTTCCAAATATTTTATAGATATACTTCAGCTGGACAAGTAAAGATTTTTTTTTTTTAAATAATAGGTGCAATCAGAGATGCAATGAAAATAGATCACTTTAAAACATTCAACTGTATTTTTGCATTCTGGGTGCTGTATATGTTATTGAACCGCTTGCGACTGTCATTTGAAGAGGTTAGTCTTGGAACAGATGAAAGCATAAATGTTGCCAAGTCATTATTGATCATGATATAACTGAAGAATCAAATCATGCTACCCTTAGTGCACTAAAGAAATACTGAGTTGAAACAGTGCACATTTTACATTTTTTTATTGTAAGGAATTTGGATGTTTCTCAATAGTTAATGGAATTTCTGTCTATGATAAACAAAAAATATGTATTAACCTTGTTTAGTCCTTTTTTTCAGGTACAGATCTTTAAAAAAAAAAATCATTATTATTTGAAAGTGTATTAATCCACCTTTGAATACAGCGACTAAATTATCATCAGTTTTGTTCTCACTCTTTGTCTGATGCTTGTGTCTTATTTGGCTGAAGCAGCTGTGAAACTGATATTTAAAATGTTTCCATACCAGTAAAGGCTCATACTGTGCCGTGTGTGTGAGCAGGGCTGAAGAGACATGCTGCGCAGGTTATGTTTTCATATTTTTCTGTGTGCAGATGTGCTCACACTGATTAGATCGGAACAATATATGTAAGCTACAAATGAAGTTTTTCAGAGTAAAATCATTAACAGTCATAAAATTTCTCTTTATTAATAATATGGCACATTTCTCAGTTCAAAACGGATTGATTTATTGAAGCTTGATAAATGACGGTTTAGCGCATTCGATTCTGCTTTCCTAATTCAATTTTTTAAATTTGTGTGCACATTTTGTTAGCTATTTGGACATATATTAAACCAGAATCCATCCATGGAATGACAGAATTATTTTTTCTTAAATCCTGTCAGAATGATCAATTGTGCAAATTTCCCCAAGTTCATCATCTGTTCATCCTTCCCTTGAAAGCCTTCTCTGAGATGTTCTCTGTGAAAGTGTGAGAGAGAATGGAAAAAACGAGACATTTCATCATATGCCAATCTGGCACTTTGGAAATTTTATGTAAATCACTGGGCACCTCCCACAGCTGTTGTATTTCCCCCATGCATCCTCTTTGCATCCGGGACAAGGATTGAAGAAGAGTGTTCATGGTCTGTTGTGAATGAGACGATGTGGTCAGTTAGGTGAACTCCCATTGTACTTCTTTCCTGCTAGTCTTACTCTCTGGTGAAACCCCGGGTGTCTACTGTAAAAACAATTCTGCTGTTGAGAGAAGGAGGGAAAGCAAAGGGGGAACCATGTTGTACACAAAGCTCAGTGGTTTCCCATATCAGTGTACACCAACAAAACTACTTAGATGAGTGAACGCATGCATATTACTCATTTGTCGACATGCACATTTTAGCATCTGGCATGCACTGCACTTGAAATTGTGTCTTAGGAAACTGTTAAAGGTTTTTTTTTATGTTTCCATTGCCATAGATTAGGTCTTAAATTCTCTTGTATCCTTTAGGATATTTTGAGTGTATTGAAGTTACAACACGATTACAACAAGGTTATTATGTCCAGATGAGGAACATATTTTTTGAACTACTATTCAGCGTTAACTCAATTAAAAACAATAATCTTCAATGAGTAAATTTCAGAAACCACATCTGGGGAATGTAAGCTCATTACAAAGCATCTAAATACACATGAAAGGCTTGTTTCAAATCAATTTGACCAAATGAGAATCAATCAATCGAACGCCTTTAGTGTTAACTTCCTCCTCAATTGGATTAAAGTCCCTAAACTAATTTTAGAGGAAAACAAGTACTGACATAAACACTCTTCAGTTTATGGCAATCTTGCATTTTATATTAAAACGTCTTAAAGTTCCTGATGATATATCCTATACTCTAATAAAGGTTATTTAATGGTTCTTCGTGGCACAAACTTATTCATATTCAATTTTCACTATAAATGCTGTGTTGTCTGTATGGTTGTTTGGAGAACAACTTGACGTCAGATAAAAGGTTCTTCAGAATAACGTATTGGTTAATGGAGTCTAAAACGGTGATTCCCAACCATGTCATTTAAGCAAAATTGCTAGGACTATGGAGTACTTAAGAAAAAAAAAAGAAAGGAAAAAAAAAGACTGGGAATCCCAACATTAAAAATAAATAAATAATTACTAGCTAGGGAAGTTACTGTACAAGTAAGCAGCAGCAGAGCTCGACAGCGTTCTGTTTGGATTCGTAATCGGTTGATACGTCGACAAACACAAGTAGGCTACTTTTATAATTCTGTTATATATTTACATGTCACGAGTATATGACACAAATATGTTGTTTAAAGAATCAGACAATTTAAGAAAGCTGGCATTTGACTAACTGTATAAGAGGCGCGAGACGAACAGCGAAAATTACTCACAGGAAGTCATTTTAATCCCCGAAAGTCAGTGAATAATTCACACACAGTTTAAAGAACACAGATGTTGTCTACATAACACGGTCTAAAAAAAACCCTCTGTGGAATTTTAAAAAGTTGTCTAGTGGCTTAATGCGGGCTTTATTTTTTAAATGTACATTTTTTTTCGACTTGAAGAACAACTAAATGTACTGACAAATTCCCCTTTGAATCTACTGTTGAAATCTTTATCATCTGCCTACAAATGAGAGTTATGAGGACGCAGCTGTTTTACCCCTTTCTGTTCTCAGAAACATTCAAGTTCAACATAGAAAAATGATGTCATCTCAGCATAGAACTTTCGCCTTTTCTGCATAAAAGTCATTTTCTGATTTAAGAGTTTCCTCAAATCGTGTGCATATATAATATAGGCCTGCCTGCAGTGCGTTATATCCCCGTTATATCCGCGCGCGAAGGGACGGCCCCGGCAGAGGGGGATTTCTGAACTGAATGCTGGTTAGTGAAGTCAGCAGCGTTCATGTGAATGGGGCAGCAGTGGCATTTCCAAGCCATTCGGTATGTTAATGCACAACGAGAAAAGTCGGCCGGCGCAAGAAAAAGGGAAATGACAAGAGGATGAATGAAACATGCGATGATGACCATGAAGTGTCTCTGCATTCGCAACGGAGTCGTACTTTCATTTTGTCGACCGAGCTCATTTTTTCATGCCTTTCTTTCTTTCTTTTTTCTCCTGGACGCAGAGAAACAGATTGTTCGCTATCAGCGGTGATGGTGCGCGGAGGAAGAATGCGAGCATGCAGCGAAGTCAAACAAAAGGTGCGTCCTGTGTCTGTTTTATTATATTGTGCCATAAGCTGCAGAGTGTGTATGCTTAAGAAGCATTGTTTGGCATTTGGTTCATCTTTTTTTATTTTCAGCAGCATATGGCCAAACTACAGCTTCAGTGCCACAATTATGATACATATGTGATAATTAATTTTAAAAGAATACTTGTTTTTGCTGCTTCCTGCATTTATGTTGTTTTGTGTCTAAAACCTTGAACTTACAATGCCGCATGCACGAAACACACACACAGAGAATGCTGTAGCTACAGTGTGTGTGTGGTATCTGACAAATGCATTTTATAGAGAGAGAGAGCGAGCGAGAGAAAGAAAGGCTGAAAAAAGTGGTTTAATGAATTGTCATAAGTTACACAGACATTTTATTTCTATATTTTTGTTATTTAGAGTAAGGGCCATTTGGTTGAGGGTGATGTATTCTTTTTTCCTCTTCTTGAAGTGAGGTAGGAGGGGAGGGTTTGTGAACTGAAGAAAAGGAAATTCTTGTGTGTGTTTTGGAATGCTGTTGCCCCGGGGGGACTGAAAGAATTGAGTTGGGGAATAAGAGAGGGGCGAGTTTAGAGAGGGGAAACAAGGGGGGACACATTTCCCCTTTCCTCTTTTTTCCCCCCCAAAATGACAAGGATAACACCACTGCCTAGGAAGATGTAGTGCAGTGGCCGGACGCCTGCAAGTGGATTGAACAGACACATTATGTACATGGATTCAATGAACCCGCTCACCCCAGAACCCTTCATCGCCCCAGTTACACACCACTAAACTGAAGGGATCGGGAGCAAAATCTCTGTGTTCATTATTAATTACTAAACTAGTGCTAATAGTACTACTAAAACAAATGAGATGTAATGCTCTAAGTAAACAATTTAAATGTGTTTTGCATCTGTAACTACTTTTAATTAGTCTACTTTTAACTGTCCAAAATTTTTTTTAAATCTGTGTCAGCCAAATGATGTCATTCACCCACAAATCATTAGTCTAATAGTCCTGAATTTAAAATACATTGTTAGTTTGTATTTTTTGTTTTTGTTTATTTTATTTCAGGGGGCACACATGAGACATACTGTAATATGAGTGTGCAGAGGGGGATAAGAAGAAACCTTATGTGAAAGCAGTAAAAAAAAAAATGAAAAACATTTTTTTTTTTTACAAAAAATCCAATCCTGTTGGTCATATGTAAATTTGATATTGTAAAATATGGCTTACGGCTTATCTGTAACAATAGCTGCTGTCTGAATGTTGACAGGCAGCATTTTTAGCACCTGATATTGTCTCTGACTGATATTGATTATTTCTCAGTAAACCTATGTCAAAATGTAATTTCAATTTTCGGCAAATGGTGCGTCTGATCAGTTACAAGGTAGTGCATTAACAGAGTCTTCTTTGTGCTGTCAGACATGTCAGAGAATTTTCTTTTCGCCCTCAAAAGTGCTGTTAATGGATCCAGCACCTCAATTGGCATAATGATAAAGATGTGAATGATTCATACCGCTGTATATTTCAGTTAAGTACCCCAAAGTGTCTTAAAAGGGCTTCCCTTTTATAGCAACGGCTGTATAATTGCCACATTTTCGTGTTCCATTACACAATAGTATTTTAAACCTTTTATCCATAGTGTACATTTCACTGTTACAGGGGTTATAATTAATATACAATGTGTAATTATTAAAAGGAAGAAATGACGTGATTATTTGTGTGATTTGAATTGTTTTGCAAGTTGAAGCGCTCATCTCTGGAGATTATTTGAGTTGTGATGAAGAATGGCTGTTGGTGATCGCCCACACGCAAATGTGAAATATTCTAATGAGCAATCTGTCTCACTTGAGTGTCATCTAGCTGGTCCGTTTCAACAAAATGTTCCTTCACAGTCCTGAAGGGTTTAATTTGAATTGGACATGTTAAACAGCATAACATCGGTCCATGATGGCTGGAACAGTTTTGAGTGTGATATATATACATTTTTAATATTAGCATTATGATGTGGCATTATAACACACTTCCTTCTCTTTCTCATTTTTCTGTAGTGCCTCAGATGAATATTCCTGAAACAGAACAGGATGGACTTGCTAAAACCAAATCACGCACTCATCCTGCACCGGTAGGTCCAACGTTTTCTCTTTAGTGTCTCTCCTAAGGGTGAGCGAGCTGCAGTGGGCATTTTTAGAAATCGTCAGACTCTGATGGTGTGCTTTTAAAAGTTTAAGTGATGATTGGCAGGTGCCAGACTTGACCCTGGGTCTGTGAGAAGAGTGAGATCAGTGCGCAGCAGGATGCTGTTGAAAAGAATTCTGGTCAATTGTTTCAAAAGAAAAAAGTTTGAAAGAAAAGGATTCAGTGTATCCTCCAAAAAGATTCAGTATTTTACATGCACGCGGCACCTACGTATAGAGGATAATAGCCCACACATTATCCTGAGTGCCGTGGTTCTTTAGATCTGAGGAGATGACATCATAAAATGCTCCCTCGATGTGGGCTTAGCTCGTGGGTAGAAGAGGTGTATGTGTGCAGAGGAGTAGAGAAAGTGAAAATAAGAGACAGAATGATCATCTCTTCCTTTCTATAGCCCGTAGGCTCCGAGCCCAGCATTTCTACACCCACTCTCTGGTTTGTGTGGGTGTTTGAGTGGGCAACAAACTTGTGATTCATCCTTGTTCAGACCCACACAAGGGCAACTCCTCTCCTCTCCTCTCCTCTCCTCTCCTCTCCTCTCCTCTCCTCTCCTCTCCTCTCCTCTCCTCTCCTCTCTTCCACTTTTCATGTGTTGTAAGACTGGCTTCGGATGTTAATAATGTGCAGCTGAATAATCGATTCACTTATTTATTTTCATCTAACTGATGACACATCATCCCCTCTACTCAACCTGTGACTAGTATCTTTTTTGTGCTCTTTCAAGAGAGTAGTATTACACATGAATGATGCAGTGCCGTGAGTCATATGTCAAAGATTATTGTATTCACTCTCTTTTAGTCCTTATTTATACATCGTTGTTCAGACAGAAGACTTTTGTTTCCCTGACAAGGCTGTGAAGTCCCTACATTTCCTTCATAAAGTATACACGGTCAGCATCACTACATTAACTAAAGATCAACTCAGAACTTCTTTTGTCAGGCTCAAGTAGCCCTTCAGAGACACAAAATCAGAAATGTGCTGCTTTAGACTCATCGATGTTGAAGAAATCGACATCTGGTGTTTTCATAGGCTATATGTGCTATTGTCTCTTCCACACAAATTGACACAGCCTGCACATATTATTTTAGTTTTTAGTTGTTGTTGTTTTTTTTTAACCTGAAATGAAATGAAATGAAATGAAATGAAATGAAATGAAAAAAATAAATAAACAAATAAAAGCGATCAACATTAATTATTAATGACCTGATCTTTTTATTAGGGCTTAACATTTCTGAACAAAAATATCAGGGCTGTCAGTATTTTTGTATGTATGTATTATGTATACATTATTCAACTCAATATTTCAATTCTAATAAAACTTATTTTAACTTATTTTTTAATTACAAACATTCATAATAAAAATATTACATGCATAATAATGCATAATAATAATTATAATCATCATATATTGTAATTTTCATTCATTATAATTTATATAGAATTCCCTTTCTCTCTCTGTATGCATATATATAGCTATATTATTATTACTGGGAGGGATGCTCTCAATCTATAGACCATTTGATTGGACAGAAATTTGTGTAGTGCAGTGCCGGATGATTCAACCTTTAGGAGTATGCTAGCATATAAATTGCTTCAATACTTCTAGACATGGACTAAAAGCCTCAGGTACCCCTGGTTGGTAATCTTTCATCCAAGAGTTAAAGTAGTCATTTATCAGAAACTATATATATATATGTAGCATGGGGATGAAATAGTTATACTCCTCTTAAATAAGTCAAGACTATCTTCCAAAAAGCCTTGACTACAGACGGTGAATTATTTGATTACAGTCAACCTAACGTATGCTTAAAAACCATTGTGTGATGGCAGACAAAACATCGGCAGAGACTCGCTGCGGATCAGAGAAGGCCCTTTTTTTTTTTTAACCCTGAATCACACGCGAGGGCAAAGGCGGACAATACAGCAGCACCAGGAAGTCTGCAGGGGATGTGTGACGGCGGACTGTGCACCCCTCTTAAATTAAAGACAAAGGGACACTGGCTGGGACTGTGGTAGACACCCCTAGCGTCCCCCAGGCTCCTATCAGCTCCATTGGCAATTGAGCCAGATAAAGACGTGTGTGCTCTGGAGGAAATGAACCCTGCTGACCCGTAGCCCTTTAAACAGCTGGAGAAGAGCCCCTGACTCTCTCTCTCTCACACTTTTTTTAATGTCATGTCTTCCCTCCCGCACTCACTCCCCAATTGGCTCTCGTTCGCTCGATCTTCCAGTCCAAGTTTACTCTCTTTCCCCAAATCTCTTGATCTCTCTCTCGGAGTCTCCCTTTCTCCGTCACCCTTGCCGTAGTCCAACATGATCCCGGGCCAGAGTAATCAGTCCCGCCTTTGATTACGCCACTCTGCCTTAGCGAGGAATGCATTGAGGGAAACTTTATCAGCATTGTATAACATCAGCACTTTCTCTCCGGCCGTAAGATAATTGAAGGTGGTACTCCAGGAAGCCCTGAAAGAGCCCTTGTCTGGGCCGGGGGAGGCCGGGCGCAGAGGGTGGGCGCAGGAGGGTGGGGGGCTGGGCGTGAGAGCAGGAAACCCTTCTTGGCGTAGAATGGAATGTTTCAAAAGAACGTGTTCAGAACTTCCAGGACGAGGGCGTCTGCCGCTGCGCCGCTGGTCACTCTCTTTCGCTGGAGCGCTGGCTCTGGAGAGGGGGGCGGAAAAGGGAGCAGTGGCTCTCCTCTTCTTTCGTACTCTCTCTCTCACTGGCGGACCAGCCCACTCACAGGATATACGCAAGGGGGAAGCGTGGACCAGAGCGGATGGGGTCACCGTGGCGCAAGGCGGGGGTCCCGCATCCTGAGTTTATAGGGACAACCAGAGGCGTCAGGCTAGGGGAACGAGGGTCCTGGGAGTGTGTCAGTGTGAGCGTGAGCAGGGAGTGTGTGGGCAACTGAGGAGTAGAGAAAAGACGTGGGTGTTGAGGGGGCGAGGACAGAAGAATGCTTGAGAGAACGAGAGAGAGAGAGTGAGGGAAAGCAACAATCTCTGCTGCTTTTCATCTGACACCTTTTAAAGGGCCAGCCAAAGGGTGGAGGAGCCAGTCAGGCTCCTTTTACCATATCTCACGGTTTCCCACCCAGCATCCACCCAGACCCCTGCAAATGGGACAGGAAAGGCATAACATCGTACTTATTAGCAGACTGATTTATTGCTCACAAAAGGAAATGCTTCGTTATTGTTCCTTCAAGTCAGGCTTCTTTATTTTACTATATCTTTATGTTTCTTTATTAAAACAAGTACACAGAAAAAGTGTTTAGCAATGTTACTAACATTATGTTTTGTTTGCAATAAACAAAGAAGTATTCCTAATATATACACTACTGTTTGGGGTCAGTAAAATATATATTTTTAAAGAAATTACTACCTTTATTTAGTAAGAATGCATTAAATTGGTCAAAAGTGAAAAAGACTTTAACATTGTTATAAATATTTCAAGTAAATGCTGTTCTTTTGAACTTTCTTTTTTTTCAACAAAGAATCCTAAAATGAAATGTGATTACAATAAAACATGTTTCTGCAGCGCCAAATCAGCATATTAGAATGATTTCTGAAGACTGTGGCACTGAAGATTGGAATAATGGCTACTGGAAAAAAAAAACGCTTCGCCATCACAGAAGTACACTTTAAAATGTATTAAAATATAAAACATTTATTTTAAATTGTAATAATATTTCACAATATCGCTGTTTTTACAGTATTTGTAACCAAATAAATGCAGCCTTAATAAGTGTAAGATTTCCTTCAAAAACATTTAAAAAATGCTTCGAATAATTTTTTTTTTTAAATAATGATTTCTTGCAGTACAGTGAATCAGATGTTGTTTCAGTTGATTCTTCAGTTCAGATCAGGATGGTTCTTCAGACAGATTCAAACTGATAACTGATCTTTTTTTCGGGAATCAGACTACACTAGTCACGCTGTATGTTTTGATTTAATTGGACTATACTCATGCCATGTTATTTTTGTAAAGACATTTCTTGCCATTATTTTGCAGTACACACTCTTTTTATTGCATCACATTTAGTACCAGTTTCACGATTCAGTCCAACCACAGAAGTTTACAAGCACTTCCATCGCATACTTGATAGAGATGGAGACAAAGAGTCACATGATAGAGATCCTCAACCATCGTGTTTCATATTAGCGCTCAGTCAGACCGAAGTGAAAAATGAAGATTGCCTCTGCGTATGCAGAAGAGTCCCATTGTTCTGTGAGGCATCTCCAACAGTCACAAAGTGTCTGACAATTATAACCAGTTGTAAGCTCAATCATTAATAGACTGTTCGTTTCCTCAATAGGAATGTTTCACATTCCTGGATCAGGGTCAGATTCGCCTCCACTCACCGGCTCAATCCCTCATTGTCTTGTCAGCTACAGTATGTCAAACAGATGGTTGGCATGGTTACAAGGTATCTGGGTGCACAGTCTTGTGCCTTTTTAAAAGCTGCGTCTGCATGCTGGTGAAGTGATGGTGGAAGAGCGTGTGAATGCATGTAGCAGAATATAACACAAGCATCCAGGGCTATCTGCAGCCGATAAGACGCATGAAGTCATGCCTTTGTGGCATGACAATGACATCACAGCTGCGTCCCTGCATTTTTTTTTCCTGCCTGCCAGCAGCCACCTAATATAGGCATCCAGTGCCTGGGGCCAGACTGGCAGAGACCAGCGTGGTGGGACCCGGCAGGCATGCACACGAGCCGCGAAACTGCGCTCTGGGAGGAGGGAGCATGAGGTGGCAGCACTTCACCCTGACGTCTCTCAAACAAATTCCAGTGTGGCTCAAGCGAGCCGAGAACACTCATGTGATTTTGGCTCGTTCACACAAATGAGGGCAATTTTCTGCCTCTGTCACCATGAGATCCTCAGTGTGCCTTAGGATTGATGTGGTCACCTGATGTTGGCAGCTGCTGTACCCGTTGTGCAAACCACCCTGGATGAGTCTGATTACAGCATGGGCCACTTTTAACCTGCTGAGATGGAGCCTCTTGTTTTGCAGGTGATGCTTAATGCATATAAAGTGATGAAAACTGCTTTTGTTTCTTCGAGTTTAAGCTAGTTTAATGTAATTCAAAGTGGGAATTACATAGGAGCAATTACTTACAAAATTGATTTGAGCCATTGGGCTCATGAATAATGCCAGTCTTGCATTCCTTCTAAATCTGTCTTGACCCCTGTCTTGCATCAGGTCGTAGTTTATCAGGTTCCAGTGAGGTTGCAGAGGACGGTTATGGCAGGCTGGATGAGTCTTTCATCTTTACATTTATGGTGGTGTTGGCAGCTATAGCTCACACCTTTTACACCACAGCAATGTGAAGAATTTAGGGCTATTTCTGTGTTCCGGTATGGTTGTTGTCATCATTATGTGCTTATAGACAGAAGCCCTCCAGCTCAAATGTACTGCATGTTTTATACGACTGGGATTCCAAAAAAAACAACGAGTAAATGGTTTAAAACATGGTTGGCATGGTTGATTCTGAATTAGCATCTTTTAGTGTTTTGTTTTTGATTTCTACAATAGGGTAAAGAAACAGAAAACGATTTAATGTTAAAGTGACTGGGTTTGCAGAGTTTCAAAGTACATGGTAGGTTTAAATTTAAATAGTAAAATTACAGCATGTTACAGTTTAGGATCAGTTGGATAATGTTTAAAGTTATTCTTGCTGTTTAATATTTAAGAAAGGTAAAATTGTTAAAGAACTGTTAATCTGCAATATTTGAATACAACAATTATACATACATTTTGATTAAATGTATAAAAAAATATAATGTAAATATATTTTTGTTCCATTTCTTCTATGTATTCACAGCATGAAGTAAAGTTGTCCAGTTGATTTGATATCTAAGGTAGCATTTAAGATAATTTCCTTAAGTGGGAACACTGTTTTTAAATTCCTCTCCCAAATGAAAGGACTGGGAAGCACATGGTTGCAACAACAATCACCCCTGCTTGCCCTGTGGTTACACTGTAATGTCCCTGACTCATAAGCTCTCAACCCACTGACAACAAAATGAACAAGAGCAAGTAAAATTTTTCGCAAAAAAAAAAAAAAAAAAACGGCAAAGCATCATGTTGACGCGTTACGATGTGTGATTCATCGTCACCTCCTCCCTTCTATTGGAACACACGCTGTCTGTACTGTGGTCAAGCTCAGTTTCACCGTGCAGACTGACACAGCAGGAGCTTGAACACTTTACGAATGTTGTGTACAGATTGCTGTAAAGAGATGGGGAACGTAGGAGGGAGATACGTACACTAAAGTCAATTTATGCATACAACTTTACTGACCTACATAATCTCTTAAATCACAGATATTTGTAATTCCAAGAGATTCATGTAAAATCTAGAAACTAAATACTGTATAAGTAATATAAAATGGTGCTCAAAAATCTGAAACTGCTAATGAATTTTTTCTATTTTACACTTTTCTGATTTAATACAATGATTTCTTTTTACAATCTGAACTTTTGTCAAAAGTTTGCTTGTTTAATTAGTGACTTAGAAATCTTTTAATATAAGACTCAATTTTATATTTTAAATATAAAAATGTGTTGTCAAATATAGAACTTGCTGATTATTTCTAGGTTAATATAACCACAAATTTCAAGACTAACCTAATAGTAAGAATAATTTGGTGAAATATATCTTCAAAATAGCTTAGAAATCAAAATGTTTGGAAATGATCAAACCACAAGTTTAATCTTTCTCATTGAATAGCATGACTTACATAGGAGACCTGTATTCCCCCTTTTTGCTTCTCATGACTGAGCCTCATTTGAGCATGCTGTAAACTCAGCGGCGGTTGAAGAGCCAGTGGGTCGTCAGAGGGGCGGCAGCACTGGCCGACCGTCCGCTGTTTGTGTATTGTAAATGGGCAGTAGAGAATCACAGAGCTACGCTGTGTTACTCAGGCAGCGGGGGTAAAATACAGGGCTTGTGCAAGCTTCCACGCGGTGCGGTTCACGGCACACGGAGATGACTCACTATTCTTTTTGTGACTAACAACTAAAATATGGCAGTTTAAAAGAAGTTTCAGTGGTGCTCCAGTTCCATAGGACTGTGGAGAGAGAGGGAGATGGGCAGGTACAGTTGTCATTTCTTCCACCTCTCCGCATATCACTTTCTTTCGTTCTTTCTTTTATTTCACTGGAAAGGTGATGCTCTGAAATATTAAACAGCCGAGTGTCCCTCTGAGGTTTCGGGTTTCCCACAGCTGATGAAAATTCAGGTACTTTCTCCAAGATGGAGAATTAGGGGTTTATGAAGAAGATGAGCTGGGATGAGTCAAAGCCGCGTTTCTGATATGTTTCAAAAAGCAGTCATTTAATTTTTAGCACGTTTTCATAAATTAACACAAAAATGATCAGAATTTGAACTCAGATGAACTTATGTTAGTATATAAGACATATAAGCTTTTAAAAATACATTTTTGGAGTGAAAAAGAAGTTAGTTTCCCAATTAACTTCTTATTTAAAAAACAGTTTTATCCAGTTGTATTGATTATAATTTGAAGCTACATAATATCAGTTTGTTGAGACTATTAAGAGGTTTGTTTTACGTCGTCACAAACGGCACTTTTGTTTGACATTGGTGGACCCGTTTAGAAAAGCGTTTAGACTGGTTGGTATGGGAGCAAATTCTTCACTGAAAGACACTAACTAACGTTCCTCGGTCACATAAGTAGGGGAGTTTCCTCCTCCTAAAGATCCGAGGCACAGCCTAGGCGTTTTTCACGACTGCCGGCTTTTCTCTCTCTCCCTTCCTCCCTTTCGCTCTCCCCCTGCTTTTTTTCTGAATGGGTGTCCTCTCTCTAACCTCTCAATTCACAGCAGCATTGAAACAAGACACTACCCTGAACACTGATAGGCTGCGGGCAAATCGCTCAGCCCCTCAACCCAACACTATAAGTACTCTGGCAGTCCGTCTCCAGTGTATGACTGACTGTTTAGAGGGTGAGAGAGAGAGAGAGAGAGAGAGAGAGAGAGAGAGAGGGAGGGGGCGGTAGAGAGTTTAAATTCAGTGACAGTGATAACAATGATATTATTCGTTCTCCGCTGAAACAGGGAAGCACTTTCAGAGTCTACGGCACGCTTCCTCTGTCTCTATCACTTTAAGAGTGTTACTGATTAGTCGCTAAAGAATGCGAGTGGAAAAAGAGAGAGAGAAAAGGGACAGAGACAGAAGGGAGAGACAGACTGAGAGCGTTCGAGCTTGGAACTCGTATGGAGAAGACTGATAATACTGAACTGAGTAGAGTTTTGTTTTATTTTCCAGCAGTTCGGAGACGTTAATGGAGCTCTCACTCTCTCTCTCTGTGTGTGTGTGTGTGTGTGTGTTTGCGGCTCTTGAAGACGGAGGGGGAAGTCGGGGACCCCGCACATGCAGGCAGCGCTCAACCATCAGGAAATACTCTTTTCACCCAGACAGAGTAAGTCAATGAGAGGGGAAAAAAGACAGAGAGCTCTGGCTACTAATGGATATCATATGGTGTGCTTTAAAACAGAAAAATTGTTTGCAGGTTTTCGATAACTAAACTGAGAAATTCAGAGGCTGAAATTATGGACAGTTTGAAAGTGTAATATACTGTGTGTTTGTGTGTGTGTGTGTGTGTGTATATATGTGTGTGTGTGTGTGTGTGTGTGTGTGTGTGTGTGCGTTAACTTCATATGGATAGGACTGCCGTTCATGTGCTTTCATTTTCATCTGTGTCACATGATGGAACATAACTGAGGAAAATTTATGTTTTTAACCTAACTGAAACTAATTACCGAGCTGATACGAAAAATATCTCCGTTTTGTCAGTGTCGCTAATGTGTTGAAACACTGTTTTTGGCTAATTCTAGTAGCTGTTCTCCAGATACAACATGTGGGTCATTTTTGAGAAAGAATTGCCAATGTGCCTGTTGGAGGCTGAGAACATATTTTGGGGGTTTCCCCTGGGAGATCGGTTGTTGTGTTCCACCAATGAGAGAGCGCTCTGTTGCGGCTATGGCTAGCAAGCACAGAAGGAGGAAGAATTTATAGAGAGTACCCTACACAATGCTGCTTCTTATGAATGGAGCGTGTGAGTATCACTTCTGATTGGCCGGCTGCTCTTGGGTAATCAGAGGACACATTCTCTGGTTTGCCGGCCGGCCCACTAGTGGCCAGCTAGTGGGTGGAATCACCGGTGTTTAGATTTACCTTCTATGTCTTCTCAACCAGCTGCTGTTGCAATATTGGGCAATAAAGGCAGAGTATTTGTTCGTACTGTGTAGATATATTTGTAGGGATATTTGTAAGGCTGTGTGTCAGTACATAGAACAAAAAAAACTGCTCAGGGCAGCAGATGTTTATCTTAGTCAATGGCCAATCAGAATGTGAGAGAGACACTAGATTCGGCCCTATGCCCAGCTGTTGTCCTTCAGGATCTACTGTACGTGAATGACCTTCAAAGGAGTTGAGTTGAATTACTGACTTTGAGTCAGAACTTTTTGTTGTTGAATATAAATGTACAAAATAAGCATGTAATGCTTAATCATATAGATTTGTTCAAAATGAATTAAAGGAAATGAAACCTTGATTTTAATTTAAATGATTAAAATATGAATTTTTAAACACATTTTTAAAGAAATTAATATATTTTTTTTCAGAATAGATGCTTTAAATTGATAAAAAAAAACAGCAGTAAAGTTATTTATAATGTTACAAAAGATTCCCGTTTTGAATAAATGCTATTCTTTTTACATTTCTATTCATCAAATAATCCTGAAAATATTTAGCAGCACCTCTGTTTTCAACATTGATAATAATGAAAAGTTTTTGCATGTTTAAATGATTTCTGAGGGATCATATGACCCTGAAGATTGGAGTTTGTTGTTTTTTTTCTTTCTAAACACCATTCCAGCATCTATGGCTATATTCACGGTGAGAACCAGTTAATCCATTCACAAATTGTTCCAAGACAATTTAGAATGTTCATTTAACCTAACCTGCACGTCTTTGGGCTGTGGGAGGAAACTGGAGCACCCAGCGTAAACCCACACAGACACAGGGAGAACATGCCAACTCCACACAGAAAGGTCTCCTATCCTTGCAGGGGCTCAAACTGGGGACCTTCTTGCTGTGAGACAACAGTGCCAACCACTGAGCCACTGTGCCGCCCCGAAGACTGAATTCAGCTTTGGAATCATAGGAATAAATCACATTTTAAAATATAAAACAGTTATTTTAACTTATATAATAATATTTAAAATATTTAAGATATTATTTTCTATCAGTAATCTAAAAGTTTACAGATAGGAGAAATAAAGATTTGATCTGTGAAAATTTAATTTTACACTCTCGATTTACGTAGCATGCCACCGACTCTTTCTCCCAGTCTATCTAGGTTGCTGCAGACACAGGAAGTGCAGTTAAAGTCCCTTAAACCGTCACCTCACACACTAACCTAATTATTTTATTGCCGACTATACACAGGCGCCTTCCGGAAACTACTGCAAACAATAGCTACCCTAAAATTAGATTTCAAGGCTACCTGCCATCATGTAAGGCCCTGACAGGAAGTGAAGTCGAAGGATGTTGGGCGTTGGGCGTGGAAAGGGTGTGGGTGTGCATTCGAGACTGACGCCTCAAACAGCCGAAGGAATTTGCCGGTCACACATTGACCCCTGTGCTTGCAGAAGGGTGCGGCGGTAGAACCTACGCCCACCAACGTGCTCACGCATCCTCCATGTCTTTGTGTTTCTAAAACTATACGAAATCTACCACTCCCTCCAGTCCAGCTCACAACAGACGAGTTCTCATGCCCACCCAAGGAAGTCGGGCTTAAAGGGATTGTTCACCTAAAAATTTAAATGATGCCATCATTTACTCGCTCTTATGTCATTACAAACCTGTATGACTTTCTTTTTTTCTGCAGGACACAAAAGAAGATGCTTTGAAGAATGTTTTTGTCAATATACTGAAAGTCAGTGGGGTCAAACTATGCTCAAAATATGTTATTTTGTTTGCATACAATGGATACAAGTTTGGAATATAAATGATGGCAGAATTTTCTGTTTTGGGGTGAACTATCCCTTTAAGCTTTATCACTTTTTTAAATTCCTTACGAGGTAAGAATTTTGTCCTTGTATTCACCAGCATGATCCTTGTGAAAGATCTGGGTTTATCATATCAAAGGGCTTCCACTGTCTCTAAAATGTGCATGATAGTGTAGTGCAATGCTCACAAGGTATTTAGATGAGATGATAAATTGTTAGTTTATCAAGACGTCTTGCCGGCTTTTGCTCAAATCCTGTCTCAAGGCTGAAATGAATGTGATGATGCTGCTCTGATTTCTAGGTCACGCTTTTTCAAACAGTTAGAGTTTCAGTGGCAGTTGTGAATCATCAGGTGGCTTTTTAGAGCAAGAATTGTCAGACTTACACTCCCTGTAGAGGGAGTGGTGGGAGTGACTAGTGTGGGGAGCCACTGACACGTTATACACCCATGTAGAGTGCTTTCGTATCCATGGGTGTGTCCCGGCACCATTTATGTCACCGTGCACGACACAACCTTGACATACCTGCCGTAAATGTGCCACAGGGTCAGTTTTGTCAGCTTACGTAAGCATTCTTACTCTACATACTCTCTTGAGCTTATCTATTTAAGCAACAGCACAATTCTCTCTCAAACTCAAAATCTGGTCTTCATAAGGCAGACTTCCAGTAAGAGACTTGCTTTTGTTCCCGGCTCTGTCTCCATGCCTCCCTGCTCTTGATGTAATGAAAGTTTCAAAGAGGGAGGCAGACAGAGAGAAGGTGTGTGAGTGACGTACACACTCAGGTAACGGCACAACACGCACACCCAGCGCTTTGTGTATCCGTGCCCATATATGGGCAGTGTTTCCCCACCTGGGCAGAGTGCAGGCAGTGCACTGAATTCCAATAAGCGACGAGTGTAGTACGTGTGGCAACACGTCATGGAAAATGAGAATCAATGGCGATCATGGCATTTCCTCTCTCTCTTTTTTTGTTCGGTGTTTCCAGTGTCCAATCAAAGTAAATTATGAAGTAGGTAGCAGATTGTCCATAGCTACACCTAAACCATTCTGTTAGCAAGGCTGTGCAGCATTAATGCAGCATTGAAAATAGCAGTTAAATCCTGAACACATACATATAGCCATGCAGCACCACACTGCACATTGTTTCTTTTCTATATATATTGTATAATAATTTTTTTTTTTCAGTATAAATTACCCATAAATACACACAATGTTTATTTACAGAAACATTAGATGTTAACTAATTACTAATCTTTGAAATGAAACCAAAAAAATTTGAAGTGTTAAATTTATATCTCATTATATTCAAGAAATTAGCTTTAATTTCAATAGACCACTATGGAACGCGTTATTTTCTAATTTACTTCCAATTTAATTTACTCAATACATTATTTTACAAATACATTTTTATATTAATATTTATTTTTATATCGTTTTCTTTTTTAACAGCATGGTGGACATTTTGTGTTGCTGCATTGCAATATTACAATTGATGTGATGTTTTGGCAGTATTGAACTTTCTGTCTGATCCTATTCTGCAACAGTTTTAATAACAACTTCTAGAAAAATAGGACCACTGGCAGCATGTAAAGCAGAAAAGCAGAGCAGCCCAGCTTCATGCCCTGGAAGACCTGCATCCAAACTCTTTATGGCCTCTGCGATCTGTGCTCCGGGGTTGAGGTGGTTCGCATATCAGCGGCAGGGTTAGTGCACTCTCAAACAGAGCGAGTATTATAGCTATTTTAAGAGAGTTGTGTTGCCTTAATGGAGAAGAATTTATCGGCCCTCATTTAGGTGTAATGCTATACGCTTCACTGTGCTTTGAGAGCGGGACCGGGCCCAGGGCAGCGCTGGGAGTAGTTCGTGCTGGGGAATAGAAGGCTTTTGCTCTCCAGGCCAGTGTGTGAGTGGGTGTGCTGTGGGCCAGACTCCTTCCTTCTCTCTCGATCATTCTCTCCCTTCTCACTCGAGCCTGCGCTTCTGCCAAGGCCTTGTAAAGGGACTGTAGGCTCTGTTGTGTGCCAGCTCTTTCCCATCAATACAGCCCTCTGGAAAGAGTCTCTCGCTTCTCTTTACCGAGAGTCCAGTGCAGAGCTTCCAGTAGCTGGTCTCCGAATGGCAGGAAATGTATGCGTGCAGCTTTTCGTGAGTATGGTAGTTTTGCGTGAGACTTCACCATCCTCCTCAGAGTGCTAAGGGATCACCTTTCACTTCAAACCTGACCCATCTGTAGGGCTTTACTCTAATGGGACCCGCATTACAAGCCATAAAACAAATGGACTTCCCGCCTCTGGAGTCGGTCAGGTCTTGGCAAAAAGGGGAACTCCCAGTGCAATGGCAGCATGGCAGAAACCTCTCACCTTCTCTGAACTCTTCAGGGAAATGGAGCCTCTTTCTCTGATCCCGTCTCTCACTGGTTAGCGATGTTTTAGAAGCCGGTCGGAACCAATTACGCTCACCCTCCCGACGGCAGATTGAGCACCCTTATCTGATCTATCCGTCAGGCTAATGGAATTACACATTGAATCGTGGAAAGTTTGTTGAAAGTGGAGATCTGACTCTTCGCTCCCCCCGTAAGGGGCAAGTGGGCTTAGGGGAAATGAATCTCCCTTACACCTTTCATGGAGCCAGGGCCAAACTCTCCATGTACGATTGTATCACCGAAACCCTATCGAGGTTGATTATCAACACTAGGCTACCCAGACGCAATCCCTCATCAAGCCTGGTATGGCACGGTTACTTACTTTAAATCGAATTAGACTTTAAAACCAACTCTCCCACTTTCTCAATGACAGGAGACCACCTCTTCGTGAAAGCGATATATTTTTTATTTTGAATGAACCCGAGACCCGCACACTGTTTGTATTCAATACGACCACATTCATAGCAAACAGCCGGTATTGACAGAAAGCAGTCCAGACCTATTTAGAAGCATTGCCCTGTGTAGGTAGGAGGTCAGAGGCGGCAAGGAGGACTAAACACAGCCAGAGCCTTCAGTAAGAAAATAGATTTTTGCCATAAGCCGGCTGTCAGACAGATCACCTCAAAGATCGAAAATAGTTCTGCTAGTAAACTAGGCAGCCTTTTAAGGAATACTGTGTACCTCAGAAATGTAAGGTTCAACAAAGTAGTCCTCGGTGGCATCTAAACAGAACTGAAATGTTACAATGGTGGTTCTAAGAGTTTTGAATCATTCATCACTTGTTGATTCTCTTGTGCTCTCCTACAAACACACTGGCACGTACAATAGAAACACACATACACACACACCCTCTCGAACACTTGCCTGGGTTCCCCTCCTTCCTCCTGTGCTCAGGGCTGCTGCGGGTAATGATTCAGTTCCTGTTTGGTTGCCGACCACGTTGACAGCATTCTGGTCAGGGGCTCGGCTGCTGCTCCTCTCAAAATCTGGATGTGGTCAGGCCAGTCATCTCCCAGGCAGCCAGGAGGAAACCCACATCAACTGAAACTCGCTGGGGCTCCAGGAATAGCCCAGCTCAGGGAGGTTACCCTGGCAGCTTCCTCTCTGCCCTTTCTCCTCCCTTCCAATCTTCAGCCTCCCCCTAAAAAGACAGCCCTGGCACACGTCTTGTAAATAGTGAGTAGTACAAGTAGAGGCTCATCAGTTCTGGTTTTGGACCTGCCCCGGTATCTGGATCCGCATCAATAAACACAAAGCCTGCTGTGATCTGGGCTCTGCCTGCAGTGAATGTCTTCATTAGAGATGATTGATCATTATCGTTAATGTTGCTGAACATTTTTCATCAAAAGCGGCGCTATATAAATCACATTTGCTTTTTGATTCGGTTTTCATTATGGAGCCGAGAGAGACATCACTCTTTCTCCTTGAAATATCGCTATGGAGTTCCCCTCAAGGCTTTGACGAGTTGTAACTTTGATGTCTGTTCATAAGGCCACGTAAAGGCCTTTGCTTTTTAAGAAACATCATGAATTTACCTGTCATGCTTTGTGCATTTCTCTCTTTGATCACTAGCAAAAATAATTCCAATGCTGTTAGAAGATGCCGTGTAGGAGTCATAAGCAAGAGGTCTTTGACTCAATCTACAGATGGGCTTTTAGGGACATTTTTATGTTAAATGCAGTGACAAGGAAGGTGGTAGCATCTCATCCTTTAGTGCTTTGGAAAAGCCTTTTGTTTGTGTGGGGTTAAATGTGGGCCTCACTCTTTCAGTAAGGGGCCTATGTTGGTTTGGGTCCCTCTAAAGATCTGATTTCTTAGTGTTATTGATGTCAGAGGACTTACAAGGCATTTGTGATATGTTTAGCTATGTGGGTTTTTAATAATAATTAAAATAATTTATTGTTTCTCTCTTTTTTCTTACAGGGTTATTCAGACAGGCTCAATCTTTTCAGATCGTGTAATGCTCCATGTCTTCATTCCAATTTAGGTGAGCACATGCTTATATTTAATTTATATATCATTTAAAATTGCAGCTAATTTCCTGCCTCACTGCATTTGACAACTTAGACTGTCAGCTTCCACATCAGTGTCTGCTGCAAAGCTATTACACTTTAACTTGTCATCACATTTAATCTGAAATGTGCAGAAATGTCTGCTGCAGCACTTTGAAAAGAACCTTCGCTCAGAACTAGTATCTACAATACAAGCCGTGTCTTATGTGCTGACTAGCAGGGCCCTGGGCTGTGCAGGGACTGTGGAAGGTTATGAATGGAATGTGCCGGAATTCTTATAATGTTTACAGGTCATTCATGTGAAGTCCTGGGCTGGGGCTTCTCCTTAGGGGCAGACAATAGTGTTGCAGCAGGAAGCACATACCTCCCTCGAGAGCCTCACGGCACACTCCCCCACCCTGTTATAGCGCCACACACAAAAAAAATAAAAAACGGAGCAAATTAGGAAGGCTCAATGGGCCGGTAGATGTGTGTATATTTGTAACTTCATCACATGAATTGTTTAGTTTACTTAAAGCATGGCTTTTGTGATTCACATCTTTACAAAGCGTCCGTTCGTGCATTTAATTTTCAGAGCCTGTTGTTGGTGCTGCCAGAAAAAAATACAATAGGAATGTAAATGGAACAGAATGAAACAATATAGCTGTCAACATCAGCTGTCACTCTGGAAATGAAACAGCAAATTTTGACAGAATTTTTAAACCCTAGAATCCAAAGCATTTTACGGCCAACATGTCAGACAGTCAGTTTTTCACTTAAACCGCATAATTATAACTCTAGCATAGCATAAACTAAAAGCCCACGTTTACAAGACACAACAACACAGAGATCCATTTTACAAGCACCATTCTATTAAGGCCACTCTCACATGACAGTTCACTGTTCGCTAAATGGCTTTAACTGTTTTATAAACACTTTCTTACAAAAGAGTACTGTGTCTGTACCATGGTACAGTGATAGTATCTTATCGTACTTTGATATATGGGTCAATGGTGTGGTGCTTATTTTTGTTTTTATCTTTAATTTATATTTTTGTCTATCCACATTGTCTGGGTTGGTAATATAAAGGTGTTTTTTTTTATTCTGTTTGTTATATGTTAATCAAGGCTGCATTTATATGATCAAAAATACAGTAAAACAGTCATATGAATATATTAGTGAAAAAATGGTGAAATATTTATGTATTTTAAAACGTAATTCATTCCTATGATGGAAAAGCTGAATTTTAGCAGCTATTACTCCAGTCTTTAGTGCCACATGATCCTTCGGAAATTATTGTAATATGCTAAATTAGGTGCTCGAGAAACTCTTCTTACGTTGAAAACAGCTGTGCTGCTTAATATTTTTGTGGACACTGGGATACATTTTTTTCATTTGGAACAGAAATCTTTTGTAACAACATAATCGTCTTTGCTGTCACTTTTGATTTAATGCATCTTAGCTGAAATGAAATGCATCCTTGCTGAATAAAATTATTCTTTTTTATTGACTTAAATTCATTTCGATATTTTGGTAACACTTTAGATTAGGGAACACATATTCACTTTTAACTAAGAGTTTTCCCTCAATAAACTCCTAATTTGCTGCTTATTAATATTTAGTAAGGTAGTGGTTAAGTTTAGGTATTGAGTCGGTTTAATGGATCTAGAATATGGTCATGCAGCATAAGGCATTTATATATGCCTAATAAATACAACTAAACAGCCAATGTGCTAGTAATATGCACGCTAATAAGCTAGTTAATACTGAGAATTGGTCTTCAAATTAAAGTGTTACCAAATAGCCTATTTTTAGGGATATTAAAACTTAATGATATTTATATATCATTTATATTTAAAAAAAAAAAAACAGTTGTTTTATTTATGGTTACACCACCATTTTTTTCTGTGGGCACAATTATTGGTATTCACTGACCCATATACCTTGATACTGAATAAATGTCATATTAATTTACAATTTACTATACCTTAAGGTACTTGATAGATAATTATTTGCAGGCAAGGTTCCCATTGATCATCTTTACCCCTAAATGTCCAGCCTTTTACCATTCTAGGACCAACCAGACACAATTAGTCAATCCATCGCCTCCTTTTCGATAAAAACCGTCAATAGTTCTCTGACCTCATGCTGTCACTGTCCCACGGTCTAATCAGAAACGCTAACAGCGAGCAGGGACAGAGCACTGGAATTCAGGTTAGGAATGAACTCCCTAATGGAGAAAAATTGGAGTCAAGTGACCATCAGCTGGTCGAAGTATGTTTGATCAATACAGTCACAAGGTCTCAGGTATGTAGAGCTGGAGCCTTTACAGAAGGGGGCAAAGACAGCCTACAATTTCTGCCTGCTCCTGTCAGTCAAACAGCTTTATTGTTAACCAGTACATAAACGGCCTTACACTCTCAGCATCCTTGCCAACAGGAAGTATTTAGCTCTATGTGAGTCACTCTCTTTTGTTTGTCTAGCTGAAGATGATTTAATTAGTCGACGACCCAATCAAAGTGCACCTTTGGCGGCTAACAAGCACCCACTTCTAATTAATAAGACTTGAATTGAGCGCTCTGACTGATGTAGCCTAATGCGTGCCAAACCACTAAGTGGATTCTGGAAATAATAGCCGCAAAACCAGGCTTACATTTTCATGATATCTAACAGCCTTAACACAATGCTCAGGTCAAAGAAAAAGGTTTATGGTGCCGTCTGTTATGAGAAAAATGCACGACGCAGGTCTGGTTAGGTTAAAAGGGTGTGATGAGCACCTTTAGAAACGTGCTGGAGCCGTGGCCCCTGTCTGCCTGCCTGCCGTCCTGCCTCCAGGCTAATGGGAAAGAATGAGAAATATTTGCGAGAGTGCTAACGCCATGCTTAAAAATGCCCATAGGGAGATTAGCTCCCCCTCCCCAGTGCTGCCTGTCTGTGTGCTGTGAGCAAAAAGAAGGGCTGTTGTCGTCCTCCAGAGCTGCAGACACGTTGATTTGGGGTTGTCTAACCATTCGCTTCTTTGTCTCTGTCTTCCTCAGGCGCTGGGGACGGCTCAAGTGGACGAGCGCTGCCAGCAGCTTGTTAGGGTGCTCATGAGGTGCTCAGTAGTCAGTGTAGATCCTGTGTTGTAATCAGCAGCTACATCTGGCTACTGGGTCTCTGATGGCATTTTCTGCTTCCTGTTGGCACATTCCTTTCAGATTGTGTGGTATGTTATCACAATGTGTGCCTCATCCTGTCAGAATAGGACTCGCTCTTTCATGGATGTTAAAGAGGGCCCTTGTCACAACAGCTGGTCTCTTCGACCAGAGCGATTTGGTGGTGCTTTTACACATTTTTAGCCTAGTTTAATGTGGGTTTTTCTTCTTTTTTGTCCTCAAAAAATTTGATCAAGGTGAGTGAAGTGTCAAAGTGCAGCTAAAAGTCTCGGGAACCCATTTCAGACTGCTTTGAAAGAAAGGATTGAGACATTGTTTCTTTTTTGACTTCTGAAGATTCAGTTTAAGTGATTAGGTAACAAAGGACAAGGCGACATGTCACATTCTCTTTGTGATTTGCCTGTCACAAGGGGCTGTCTTTGTGCAAATGTTTTTGAGTTGTTGAAGGCTGACAAATAATGAGAGTTAAATGCGCAGACATGCTGAATCGCATTGGTTTTGGAGAGCGAAGGATGAATTCTTTTGTGCTGTCGTGAACCTGGCATACAATGTAGATTTCTGTGTGGTAAAATCTACAGCTACATTGTCTGCTGGGTTTCAGGCCAGCAGAAAAAGCCTGCTCTGCTCAGAAATTGAAAAGGTGAGTCGTTTAATCGTTATGCATGCTTGAAAGAGATTTATCCTACTATGAGAATAAAATACAATAAAAGTACTGAAAGTATAAAAACTATGATGTGTCCAATTATTTCTCTTCGTGTTTATTCTTACCGTGGGTTCAGCTTGATATTTGTAGAGCTGCACGGATTCTATCCAATGACAGACTGACAAATTTCACCAGGGATTAAAAAGGCATCCAAGATATTTCAGCCGTACACCCAGAAGAGCTTCTTATCACTATTACCCATCTGCGTCTGAATACACCCACCCACAACACATACACACACACACAAACACACAATGAACGTTAGAAGAAAAATTCAGCATTCATGCAATATAAAATCGCATTCTGAAATCTACCTATATTGCGTACCGTTATGTCTTTAGGGATTCGATGCATAGAAAAACTAATGAAGAACTGAAGAAAGCCTGAAGCCTCCAGAGAACTCGGGTCATTAAATCCTCACACAATCTGACTACGATATTGACAGAAATGCCTTGCAGGAACGCTGTAGCACATCTCTCACAGTCCTCACTTTGTGTTATGTGTCTTTTTTGTAATGCATTCATACAGCAGCGAATGCCACCATATTCTATATTACTGCATAATATAAAAGCAGTCCAGAGAATTTATGAGCAAGATAATGCAATTTTATAAAACAAAACACCTGTTATGCTCCAAAGAGCACTTGTTGTTTGCTATGATTAGGTTCTTGTGAGTTTTTAAGAGAGCCACATTCCAAAAGTTCCTGACCATTTGAAATTCCTTTTGCAGTCCCTGGGTGTTTCCTGCAACAAGCAATTATGCCCAATCAGAACATATTTGATGTTTAACGTAGTTATGACATTGACACTTAATCATTTAGTTAAAATTATCAAAAGAACTTGAGAAACATTTTGTCATAGAAGAGCTTAGTATATTCACAATGCCAAATTTCCAAAGTAAGCGAACATAAGGAGTGAGACTACCAAGCATGACACATTCAACAAAATGTCCTGGCGCTCGTCATTTTCGTGTCTGTTTAGGTCACGGTGTTAAGGTGCACCAGTCACACTTAGACTTTGAATGCCATTCACTTTCATCCACATGCATGTGAGTGGGAAAGCGGAAACGCAAGCAAATGTGAAGAAGTTTTGCAAACTTGTACCAAAGTTCAAATTTGGTAAACTCTGATCTAGATATTTACATGAAGTTGTTTGACCAATAGCAGAGCTAAAAGTCACAGACTGACCGCTTGGGTCAAAATCTCAGAGCTGCATACCGTTTGCAAATTTCCAAGAAAATGGTACAAGTGTATTTAAAAAAAAAAAAGTTTAAAAATTATTGAATAATTAATTAATAATTTTATTTTAAAAGTGCAACATTGCTATCGTGAAATTCACATGCTCAAAGCCTATATAGTGATTTTTAGGCATTACAAAAAAATGAACAGAGAAATGAAAGTGGAGGGGGGTCTGAATGCAGTGGGCCATTATGGCAGTCGTGCACAGGTGTTTCCAATGATGCCATTCCCCCTTGCACTACTGTTTGTACAACAGGAATATGGAGGCAGGTGGTTATGAGCCTCTGTATGCACTCTATACTGCTAGCCACTGCTCAGCCAGCGGATACTGGAACCACTTCAATAAAACAACAGGAACAGGGAAAACACACTCGGGCTGCTCCAGGAACAGCCACTTCCCATCTGCTCACCCCAACAGACATAGCCATCATGTGACTGTATTCCCTTTGTGAAGCGCTAAATTCACACCCCTCAGACCAGGAACGAAAGCGTTTCACAGTGATTAAAATGTCTGACAACTGTTACATTTTAATTGAAATACAAAATATGACTAATTATATAAGCTTGTTTGTAGTTGTTACTTAGGTACTGGGTATAGGATAAGGGATATATAATATGGTCATGCAGAATATGTGCTTTATAAGTACTAATATACAGCCAATATGTTAATAATAAGAAACTATATTATACTAAAGTGTTATCTTTATATTTTCTGAATCAAACACATGAAGCTGCATTGCTAACACCTGTTGCTCTACAGGAAGTCTCGTATCTGCAAACTAAATCACAAATCATAAATGGGCGCCACTTTCTTTTCAAACAAGAACATTTCTGTTCTTTGTGAGCTAAAATTCTTTAACTGTCTGCAGCAACAAGTTTTTCCGCACTAACATTTCCAGAGGGGAAAGTGTCCAGGGTGAAAGTATTTCAGTAATGTAAACCTCTGAATAGCATGTAATGGAAGTAAATCGCTCCTTTGATATCTTGTGCGGCAAGAGCTGTTAGATGACATCAGCGGGGGTCCTCCGGGGCCATGGTTGGGCTTGTGTGGAATGCTAATTGATGCTCTGTCAGGGCTTCCCTTGGGTAACTGCGAGGACTGATAGAGGCAGATTAACCATGCAGTGTGGGGTGAGGGCTGACCGACGGCACTGACGTCATTTGTTCAGAATATCTGCATGGTGAGCTGTGCTGTCGTCACCACCACATGCAGTTTTCCACCTATCTCATTATAAATCAGATACGAATGAAGTCATGGTCGCACAAAACACAAACACACACCGTAGTGTAGTTGGTTTGAATGTGGCGTAATACCCTGATAACCTGCAACGGTCATATAGCGATCCCTGACCTTTTCACACCCCACACAAGAGTAGATCTATTCAAAAATATTACAGATATTCTTTCTACCTCCCACAGTCCTTGTAGCGCATTATAGTATTGGACTGTAATGCGATACAATATGGAAACGCTGCATATAAAACACTAGGCAAAGCAGGGGATCCCGAGCATGCACTTTACATGTCTTTTATATGGGGCTATTAGTTTGCGTGCTTGAATGTGTTTTTGCATAAGGCATTAAAAGGCACTGTGGAAATTTTCTTTGGCGCACAAATGCATTCGACAATAAAACCCCACATTAAAAGAGTGCTCGCAGGAGCATTGTATTTTCTCTTAATACCTGAGTGACTCATAGAGAATCTCTTAATATCAGCGCAGCTTACGTGGACCTCAGTGCCAAGGGCAGATTAGAAACTGACGAAAGTTTCTGCATTTCACTTAGCTGCATAGACTCCATTCCATCTGCTCGCTCGGGTACCATGGAGACGAGGCCTTGTCTCAACTGTGAAGATTTCTGGACGGAGAGCGCTTGGTGCGAAAACTGCCTCTCTCCAAATGCTCTGAAAGATGAGCCAATAATTATATAGGCAAATAAATCCTTTTTATTAAAAACTGTGTTAATAGTCCCAAAGGTTGTTGTTCAAAAGCAAATAAGTTCCCTTAAGACACCACTAAACAGTCTAAGAAAAATGATTTGTATTTTGCATAACGTGCATTTCAGAAATTTCATCAGTAATACTTTAAAATAAGGTTCCATTTTTTAACAATAATTAATGCATGAAGTAACATGATCTAATAAAAGAAAATTTTTACAGCATTTATTAATCTAGGTTAATGCTATTTATACAACTTTAAATGTTAAAAAGGCATTATATGTACATATTACTGTATTTTCATTGATATTATTAACATTACTAGTAGTAGTAGTATTTATTTATTTATTTTCTCCAGGTGCTTTTGGTATAAGGTCAAATTCTCACTATTAACAAACCATTAACTATGACTTCTGCCTCAATAAACTCCTAATTTGCTGCCTTTTAATAGTAAGGTAGTTGTTAAGTTTAGGTATTGGGTAGGATTAGGGATGTAGAATATGTGCTTTATAAGTACTAATAAACAGCCAATACGTTAATGTGATAAGCAGCTGGTTAATTGTGAGAATTTGTCCTTATACTAAACTGTTACCTTTGGTATTTGTTTCGGTTTTTTAATAAGAGAAAATCAATAAAAATAAGAAAAATGTATTATTATATGTAGAGCATTAACCTTACCTAATTAATGCTATGTTTCATTGTTAGTTCATGATACCTAATGCATTAAAGGAACACAATATTTTGGAAAAATGTCTGTTTCATTGTATGAACAAAAAGAGTTGAAATAATTTTGTGGTGTGCAAAAGAAAAAGAGTAAATGGACAGAACTGCATAATTGTAAAGTCCATTTAACCAAGCTTCTGTCATCTGAATCATATCATTTGCTGTGAATGATAAAAGAGTCTCGTGGGAGCCAGAAGCTGCCTATCCAGTACCAAATCTCCGTACAGATTAATCTAGGTCTTACATCCGAACCTTGATATGACTCATAGCTGCGCCTAACGCCTGTGCTATGGGTTTGGTGTGACCGTTTGGCATCTCTGGCAGCCCCCTGTGTGGGTGGGAATGCATTCTGTCTGCATTACTCAGTATTAAGTACCTGTGAAGCTTTAACAACATGATACACTCCATCAACATGCTGCAAGTCTTGTCCTGCTGTAGGGGTTTATACGTTTATCCTGTAGGTAATGCTGGCTACCTCACGCAGGGTGTACAATACCCACATGTGCTGGTCTCATGACCACGGCAGACTGGGCGGGAAGACGGTGGAGGGTGGGAATGTGTTAAGTGTATACACAGAGACCACACCGAGTGCAAGTCATGTATGAAGGAGTTCAGGGTCATAACAGTATCTGTGTGACATGACGTGGACCAGGAGCTCAACTGCAGATTAAAGAAACATTTTGCTGGTTGCTTCCAAGGTTACTGCTATCAAAACTATCACAAAGACAAAAACTCACAGTGAAGTAATCTTCAACAGACATAAAAATATGAGTTTGAAAATTAAATGTGTGCTACACAATTAATAAAAACGAATTAGAAGTACAGATGACAAAAAAAGACATTTAATTTAGTAATTAATCATCAAAACTGAGCTAATCTGATCGAATCAATGACCTAAATAACCAATAAAATGATGCACCATAAAACTAACTAAAACTTAAAAACATAAACAACTAAACAAAATAAAAAAGTCGGTAACACTTTATAATATGTATACACTAATAAAGTACTTACAAATCATTTGCAAACTATTAGTTTATAGTTAATTCATAACTGTAGGTAATACATTAGACAAATAGTGAGTTATTCATTCATTAGCACTGTAATTAACAGAATTATTATTGTTTAAATAAAAGATAAGTCTATTGATGTATTAACTAGTTTATAAACTATGAATTAACTGTAAACTAATAGTTTGTTAATGATTTGTAAGTACTTTATTAGTGTATACTTATAATAAAGAGTCAACAATTAGTCAAATATGCTTCATGATTTTTTTTTTTTTTGTTTATTTGGTTGTGTTGGATATTAGTTAACGATCATGAGCTAAGAATAAAAATTTTTTTAAACAACATTTATTTACTTATTTATTGTAAATGTATACACTACAGTTCAAAAGTTTGGGGATGCATTTATTTATTATTCAAGATACAGTAAAACAACAATTTAAAAATACATTTTTATTTTGTTTTAATAGATTCAAAAATGTAATTTGTTTCAGTGGTGGCTGATTTGGATATCAAAAGCATTTATATTTATTACTATTATTATGTTGTAAACCATTATGCTAATTAATATTTTTTGTGGAAACCATGAAGCTTTTTTCAGAATTCTTTAATTATTCCATTTAATTGTTTTTTAATTAATAATTTTTTTTTAAAGAAACCATTTATTTAAAAAAGAAATCTTTTTTAACATTTTAAATGTCCATACTCTCACTCAATTTACTTTGTTTGCTGAATAAAAACATTAATTACAAAAAAATACAATTAAAAAAATGATTTTGAACAGTAGTGTACATATACAGTATACACTATTGCTCACTGTTAATTCATGTTCATTCATAAAACACTGACTATTAATTTGTTCATTTATAACTTGAAATGTCAAAAATGTATATGACAAAAATTTACCTAACTGTATTTACCATACTATTCATTGTTATTTCATTCTAGCTATTGATTTATAATTTACATTAGATGAAAAATTAACAATATGTCCCACCTGTAAAGTCAGAATGATAGCATTTTAATTCGACCAAAACTGCAGCGTGATTCTTCAATGAGCATCCTGGTCCTTCCACACGTAGACCAGCAGCCAAGGAAGAGGATCCCTCTAAGCCCAGATGCATGCGGCGGATGTGCTTCACTTCCTCTTTCCCTCCCTTCCTTCCTTCTCTCTCTCTGTCATGACTCTTGATCCAAGGTGTGCACATTCCACACTGCATCCTGCCACTGGAACGAGAGGAGGTTAAACAGACAAACACAAATCACAAGAGACATGATCACTGCATGCATTAAAATATTTGGACTGCAGACAGTTCTGGGCATACTTATCCTCTTTTGTTGGCATAGTCAACTCCAATATGTTCATACATTCATTTTACATCCAATAATGGAAGAGGTGCCCATGCGTGATGATGACGGCAATCATCTTTCTAGAGAACATTTTCAAAATGGATTACTAAAAATACAAATGTTTCCACAAGCAGTAATCCGTGACCTGGCAGGTTAGGGGTGATGGAAGTGAATATGTGTACAGACAGGACTAGCTGCTAGACATCTGAGAAGAGGTCAATGGTCAAGGGTTTATTGTCTTTTAATATAGCAGCATGTCCTCATGTCTCTTTCCACTTCTGAACTGCATGTGACATCACTGCCTTGCTATGCTGAGGCTAAACACAGTGTATCAGTTGATTGTGAATGAAACAATAAAAAGCATACAGTTTGATAGTTGACTTATCCTTTTGTCATTGAGATTTTTTATGCATATATTATATTATTAATTTTATATTTATAAAAGATTATATATAGCTTTTACATGCTATTTTCTATATGGATAAGCAGTGCCTGCATGTTAATTTGTGCAAAAATGGGTGTTTGCAACATTTACATAGTGTGAATTTTTACATTAATATAGATTTTTTCACACTTATAGAAGGTCACTGCAAAATTTCAGAAAATGTGTATTTACAAGAAACTTTATATTATAGTTACAAAAAAAAGGGAAGGAAGATAAAAAGGTGATGTCAGCCATTTTTAAAACCCAATAAGAGGAAGTTGCAAGTTCCTTATTAAAGGGTTAGTTCATTCAAAAATACATTATAACATTACATGTATAACATTAAATGATGATTTGTATAATCATTTGTATAATCACACATTTTCTTGTTTCTATATCAACAGTTCATGACCATGTTTGTCAAGCTCTAAAAATGAAGAAAAAAAACCCTCAAAAGTCATCCATGTGACCAGTTGCATTTCTTATATTTTTATTTTAAAAAAATCTTGCCTTGCTTTTCAAATCAAATATGGCACCATGCAGGCGTCAGGTTTGATGACTAATAATCATTTCACTGTAAAATCAAATTTGTCTAACAAGAGTCATTGTGGATGTCTTGACATCATGTTACATTTGACCCTGATCAATTTGACCATGTCATTGCGATGTTCTTTCATCAGATCCACTGCTCTTAAAGGAACAGTACAACCAAATCTACATTTACTGACTCTCATGTTGTTCCAACACAGTATGCTTTTCATTTTTAATAATGTACAACAAAAAAGTGGTTTGGACAAAAATAATCTAAATACAGTAAACAAGAAAATTTGCATTCGTGTGGGAACTATTTCTTTAAATTACTGCCTTTTTTGTGCCACGGTTCCACAGCAGCAAAGAGTGACACTAAGAAATAAGGTAACGTCTGTCTGTCAACTGTGCACTGCTGTTGCTCATTACTGTTTCTGACCACATGACCCTGGTACGATCCCTGATGCCCTACAGAGTGGGACAGTAGCTTACAAAGTCTGGCTATCCAGCACAAGATCTGGCGAGGCAGCACAACTCAGCAGTCAGGGAGCATCTGACCCCAGCCAGTGGCATGTGACACGGGTTAGATTTTCATTCATACCCTGAGCCCTGTAGAAAGGAAGCTGTTGTGCAATATGAGGAGGAGGGGAGAGAAGCCATCATTGATGGATGAAAAAGAGGAAGAAGGCATGACAGAAATGAACACCACATGACAGGAGGCCACCGTACAGGGATTACAAGTTTTTTTTCTCTCTCTCTCTGAAATTCTTTTTACCATCTATAGAGTTCATCTGGTAAGTCTTTCCTTGTTGGTGCACTCGCTTATCTAATTATACTAAAAAAGCAGCTGATGGTAAAATTAACTAAGACAGTTCACAAAAAATCAGTTGGTTCATCCAAAAATAAAATTCTGTCATCGTTTACTCACCCTCATGTCGTTCCAAACCTGTATGATTTGATATGACCCGTATGAAGAGATATTCAACACAGTGTACTTTTCCATACAATGAATCACTTTTTCCACATTCAAAAACAGCAGTACTATGAACATTGTGATGTATTTTTTTTGTGTGTGTGTGTTTAACAGCAATGTTGGGGCGTAACTAGTTTCATGTAACAGACAAAATAATAAGGTTACACTTTATTTTAAGATGTCCTTGTTACAGTGTAATTATACATTTAAGTAATGAATAATATTAATTAACTACATGTACTTACTATATGTTAGGGTTAGGATTAGGGTTTCGCTTAGGGTTACTAGCATTTAATTATGCATAATTTATTGTTTTTACAATAGTAAGTAGATGTAACGTGTAACAAGGTCACCTTAAAATAACGTGTAAAACAAAATAAATGTAATGTAATCTGTTACAGTTACTGAGAAAAAATGTGTAATTAAATCAGTTACTTATGAAAATGTTAATGGATACAAAGGGGGTTACATCTGAATGTTCACACACATACATATTTGATTGATTTCTCTCCCAAATGGCATTGATTGCTCTAAAATATGAGACCGGGCGTCATAAGGGGGGGAAGGTTAAGGACAATTTTAAGGGTAAGCATGCGATGGAGGGGGGCCCCCCAAGGGGGAAACACGATTTCTACCAAAGGGAATACAATCGCAATTTCTACCCAGGGGAACCCCCCTGGAATGTGATGGGGGAACAACACAGTCAGGTGGATTCAGAGCATCATGAGGGCAAGTACATGACAGAATTTTCAGCATCTTTTTAGATTAGAGAACATATATTCACTATAATCACCTCAATAAACTCCTAATTTGCTGCTTACTGATTGTAAGTAGTTGTTGTAGTAGTTTGGTTTAGGTATTGGGTAAGATTACAGAATAGAATCCAGAATGCATTAATATGTGGTTTATAAGAACTAATAAACAGCCAATATGCTAGTTAATAGTGAATAGTGTTCCCTAATCTAAAGTGTTACAGAGTTTTCATTTTTGGATGAACTATCCCTTTAATGGCTGCTCCAGTGACAGCTCTACAAAAGCTGAATCTGTGATTTCGAGCTTCTCACTCTCCTTTATTTGAAGATCCTCTACAACTCGGCACACAGCAAGATTTTGAGTGTGTCCTTTTGTTTCGAGTAGCTTAAGAGTAAGACTGTTGCCTAGCGACTACCCTGCATTACAGCATTACAACACATACTTCAGGGTAAGTGTGTGCGTGTTTTTTGTGTGTGAATCAGCAGAGAACCTGTTTTCCAGTGCAGGGGATATCCTAAGGGTTAATCTCTAGGGAAAACATCTTCCCCCTCAACACATTTATGGATGCCAGGCTCTGGGACAGTAAAACACATCCCAAAGGGAAGCACTAGTCCATTGCTAAAATGATTTATTGGAGGTTTTGGCCATGTGAGATGAAACACATTGAATGACATATACACCCTGTAGCAGGTGCCTTCGGGATCAAGTATTGGCAGTAAACTCTATCCATTAATATTTGATGTATTTTTTTTTTTTTTACAGAATGCAATGACTTTTCTTCACAGACAAAATCTATCTATCTATCTATCCATCACACAACTACCAAGTCTGGGGTCAACAAGATTTGATTGTTTTTGAAATGTCTCTTATGCTCACTAAAGCTATATTTATTTACAGTAATACTGTGAATTTTATTGTTAATGTCATCATGTTTTTGTTACATTTTTTAAATATAATTTATTCCTGTGATGGCAAAGATACGTGATACTTAAGAAATTATTTTAATATGTTGATTTGGGGCTCAAGAAACATTTCTTATTATTATCAATGATGAAGATTCTTTGATGAATAGAAAGTTCAAATAAATTCTAGAAATATCTTTACTGTCATTTCTGAAAAAAAAAAGCATCCTTCCTGAATAAAAGTTAATTTCCTTAAAAAAAAAATCTTACTCACCTTAAACTTGGTAGAATGGTATAGTATATGCAATTATAACAAAATTAATAAATATAAATTTCAAGCTATTTCCTCACTTTCTCTCCAATGAGATTTCTTATGCTTCTTGTCACAAAGTTCTGGTTTAAGTGCAAGACTTTGGGCTCTAAAGAGTTAAATGCAATGCTAAAGCATTGAAACACGAGAGCTGATGAGGAAGAGGAAAGCGAGAGAGGGCATGAGGGGAATTTCAGGGAACCAGGGTGAACAGTAGGAGAACGGTCTTTCTCCATTTCTCTCATCTCAACGCAGACTTTCAGATGCTGAACTCTACAGAAGTGACAGCTCTGTTCCTCAGCAGCCATTAACAGTGTCGCTGGACTGACACTGCAACGGCTGCTATACACCACCCGGCACAATGTGACCACAAAAGGGATTGGTGTCACTTTCTTGGCACTCAAACTACTTTGAAGACCCCGTTTCATTGGCAAAGCTGAATCAGCCTTGAAAAATGCAACACGGCTGAGTCATACTTCCTCCTGGATATGACAGCGCTTCCTCCACAAACTGATCTGTCCACCCCTCCCCTCCCCTCCTCACATTTTAAAAAACGTTAAAGGGACGGAACATGGAAGAAGTGAGAAGGCAATGAGTCCACTCTAGTCTCAAACATAATAAACCTACATGGAAATATAAGACAGGCAAGCTCAAAATAAATGACTCAGAATGCATGTGATATATATAGCCTTGATTTAAATCTGTTTATATATTATACAGCATTTTTTCTTTTCTCTTTTTTTTAAGGAAATTAACAATTTTATTCAACAAAGGTGTATGATTCAAAAGTAACAGAAAAGACATTTGCATTACCAAATATTCAAATTTTCTAGTTCTATTTTTTATTTCTTTTGAGCTTTCTATTCATCAAAGAATCCTGAAAAGAAACGTATCACAGTTTTCACAAAAATATTAAGCAGCACAAATTTTCAACAATGACAATAAGAAATACTTCTTAAGATTTCTGAAGGATCTGAAGACTTGAGTAATGGTTGCTTTAAAAAAATGTAGCTTTGCCATTACAGGAACAGATTATACTATAAAATACACACATAAATATATAAAACAGAAAAAAAATTAAATTGCAATAATATTTCACAATATTACTGTTTTAACTGTATTTTTGATCAAAGAAATGCTGCCTTGGTGAGCATAAGACATTTTGCTCAAATCATACATAAATCTTACCAAAACAGTAGCATAAAATATACACATTTTATAAGGAGTAATTTATTAGCTTTGATTTTGTATTTTATTTTATTTTAGTTTTTAAAATAAAAATTTCTACATTTACTACTACTTCATTATTATTATTATTATTATTATTATTATTATTATTATTATTATTTTACAATTATACATTTATAGCAAAATATATTAGATTTATTTATATATTATAAATACATAAATCATATAAAAATAAATATATAACAATAAATAACACTTCTGTCCATATGTGATACCCAGTGCAAGGGAAATTCCAGAGACTGATAAAAAAAAAAACCTGTTGCACTTCTGCAAATCCAGCATCAAGCATGGCTGCTAAACTATTAATAATCATTTAGGTGATTTGAGTAATTGCTTAAATGTAATACAAAACAAAGAGGGAAAAATCTGCTAACAAAACGTACTGTATGTCACACAAGTAAACAAACACAGTCCACACATGCCTAACAAACACACACCCTGCTCAAATGGTACGTCATTTCTACAGGTGTCACTTGTTAGAAGCAGGATCTTTCCTCTCTGCTTTGTTGACACATAACAGCACAGCCATAAAAGACGACGACAATCGTTAGATGAGTGACGCCGACATAGGGGATCAACCTCTGCCGGATTGTCCCAATGATGTCATTACCAGCTTGCTGCCTCAAACACGGACTGATTATTTAATAAATGATTTAGTTTTCCATTGACACAAGCACACAGGGACACAGGTACTGGGACCATCATGAACTCCACTAACTAAAGTCATAAAAGAATTCAGTCTTTTCAGTGTAAAACCTAAAGCTTTCGTTTTCCTTGAACTCTATTCAGGGGGTATTCTAGATGGAGTGAAAAAGACGTGACTCATAGTGCAGCAAATGGTAAGAGAGTGGACAAATATGGGCTCTGCACTCTACTTCACAGCAGACAGATCCGCCAGGGCTGGACGAAAGCGTGTGGACCGGATCGAGAGCGGTTGAGACCACACTGGAACCCGCAGGGACCCTGAAGGTGTTCTGTCGGCATGCCAACATTGCCATGCTGATTCATTCTCCATGTACCGCAACCCAAACCCTCCTACAAGCCCCAGCATTTAACTTGTTGCGGCAGCAGTCACCCTGCAGATCCGATTCCTCACAGCTGACACATCAACCCAGACAAACATAACAGATCTCAAAACTGTTCCTAAACATCTATATATACTTACAGTACGAATATGAGTTGAAATTGCACAAATTACACAAATGCTTCTTTTTCTCTAGCAGTGGTTTAGTAAGTTGTTCTCGAATATAAAAAAAAATTTTCAAAAGGGCTTTCACAGAGAATGCCACAGTAGAACCATTTTGGGTTTCTCAAAATAACTTTTCAGAGAACAGTTGTGAAAATAACTGTTTTTTTTTTTTTAAATAAATCTGAAGGACATTCTAATAATCTAAAAAAAACTTACTCCACTATAATGTGGAATGGAAATGTTCCATGGATTTTTAAGGTTCTTCATGGAACCTTTATTTATAAGAGTGTGGTTAGTTCTCATATCCTTATTAAATTAGAATATCTTTATGAATTATGTCCTTTAAACTAAAATAACAATGTTATCATATTTTACTACAGCTGTTTGGTAAAAAAAAATAAATAAATAAAAAAAATACCTTTTTAAACATAAGATTGTACTCTGTTCTCAGTACAAGGGAGGTTTTTTTTTTCTAAAAGTTGTCACACTGTTTTAAGTGTTATATTTGTACAGTTTATCAATTGCAGTAATAGGCTATTTGTTGGGCAAAATAATTGTCTGATATTTCTACATGTTATATTTCTGTTTCATTTTTGCTATCTTAAAAAACTAACAAACAAATAACTAATGGACTGTTTAAAGACATGCCTATACACAAATTAACATACCGTGAAATGTTTTCAGTGCATCGAGCAAAATGAGTGAAAACTAACTCCGGTATCACTGAATAATTCTCCAAATACGAGTACTACAGAAGTATCACACTATTGACTGAACCAGAGTCAATGTAGGCTACTAAGAACAGCAAGAAGCTGTCATAAACAAAGCTTTATCTTTTACAGCACTTTAAGAGTGAGCTGCTTGAAAATATTCCTTGTTGTTAAACTTGACCATCTGCACAAACTTCCTGTCGGTTTACTCATGGATGATTAATGACACATCGAAGAAATGATAAATAAATACATTTAAATATATATAGTTTATAACACTTAAAATGTTATTATATCATTGTTTAATGTAAAAAAAAAAAAAACATGATATCTAATGTAGCCTACTAACGTATGCTGCATCATTCTTATTTTGATCCAAACAATTATATTGCGATATCAATGCAATGAATAAGCATCCAAATTTCCTCAAAACCAATTCGCATGTTGCTAGTTGTTTGTACAGCTGTCTAAATTCAGTTGGAGTTGTAAACACCGCCATCGCGTGGTTTTTATGTCGACAAACCACAATGTGCTCTGTACAGTGTCTGAAAGGCGAATAGCCTACTGAAATGAAATACCTTTAAACTTATTCTTCTTTTACTTCTCTATTGAATTCTGTCTTTAATCCAGTACAGACCGCTTGATGACATCCATTCAAACTTTTTTTTCAGTTCAAATACGGAAGCCGCGTTTTGTTGATTGACAAAAGCCCAGAGAAAAGAAAGCGCGATTCCGAGTGTGATGACATCTTGTAAGCATTGGTATTAATATTAATTATTTTGCATTTAGTTTGAACTCGAAGGTGTTTCAAACCTTAAAACTTTTTTAAACATGTTAAAATGTTAGACATTAGTTTAAATTAGTAATGCATAACCCGTATCCCTAGCTAGAGACAAAGATTCAATCCGTTTTTGGTTTATGATAATATGTGCACTTTAACATAATAGCGGAAATATAATCTGATGCCACACATGAGTAAGATCATCAGCATGAACACTAACGCAACTGGTATTTGGGGGAATTTTGTTCTTAGGGCCATAATAACGGACTACTCCATCTCCGAAGTCAGGGGTGTAGGTCATTCTGCTTTCAAAATGCATATCTACACAGTAAAAACACAGTAAAAATTACCTTGGCATAGATTTATCAAGCATAGGCTACCATTGCTATAGTGAATAATTATTTCTATTTATATTTTATGATTGTCTTTAATGAATATTAGATTGTCTACGATAAAATTGGCACATTTTTATGCAACCTTGAGGTTTTTGTTTGTGATAGGAAAGCTTGCAAGCGCAACCGTTTCATTTAGTGGGATTTTGTTTAGTCACTTAGTCAATAAACTCGGTTTCCGCTCGTCCCGGGACTCGACTGAAACACTGATGATTAATACACGGTGAGTCAAACGAACAGGGGGCTATTTATGCCCCCTATATATAGAGTCTAACAGTTCACTCTCAGTGCAGTGTGCAGGTCACTGCTTTACAAACAGACATTGTGTTTATTCATTCCATTTATTTAAAATGTTATTTTATTTTTAAACTATGCCTTACAATAACGCTTAATGGTAGCTAATTGATCTGGGCTGGTACAGAAAGGTTGTTCAACATCACAAGGATCGATATCATGAACTAACAGGAGGTTGCTGTAGCCTATTAATTGAACTGTAAATCAGTTTGGGTAAAAATGTCAGTTAAATGACTGTAATGTATAGCATCCAATACAAAAAAAATCCCGAAAATGGAGAAGGAAAACCCTAAAAGTAGCCTATATATTATTATATTCAACAGCTTAAATATTAAGACATTGTTTATTTTGATGGGGCAAAGTCAAATAATTTTCACCGCCATTCATGTTTTTCAGAAAATGATTCATCGTTGACACACAGCCTCGAATAGGAGACTGTGTTAAACTTACTCCACTTCCTACAATAATTGAACGATGTTTTCCTGTGGTCGGATGACTAGACGAAAGAAAACTTCCAGAATCCACTCCCACATATTGATATTTTCCTTTTATCTTAAATAGTCTCCTGTGTTCTCCATACAGTTGTGAATCAGCGCGAGTAAAAACACAAGCATGTTTAACATGCACTATGAATCACGAGCGTGACTAACGCGACAGGAATAAACTTCAGTTTCAAACGCAGCTGAAGTCTCTCGACTGACATCTATTGCCCGTTTTGTGTATTGCACAGCTTGACTAATAAAAAGTGCAGTATTAGACAGCAACAACACAATACCAACACTTGGGATATTTTCAGAGGCGAATACTTTCTGCCATACTGCTTACTGCACAGCCTACTATTTATTAAAATGACATGCCTATTATTATATACCTATTATGTCACATAATCTTATTACATTACATATTTAATTCAGCAAGCATTATTTTTAATATTCAAATTATGATTGCTTTTCTACACTTAAGATATTAAATATTTGCTTCATTAGACATGATTTTAGGGTTGGAAGCCTGTTTGAAACATTTGTTTACAAAAAACACTGCCATACTGTGGACAGTGTGCGGACATAGTGAGCATAATATAGTAGTACATCATTCTGAACAGTACCCATGATGAATATGGAACAATATGGATGCTTATTCATTGCACTGATATTGCAATTTAATTGTTTGGATCAAAAAAAGAATGATGCAGAGTTTGTTAGTACATTAAATATCTTTTTTTACATTTAGCAATGATATAATAACATTTTAAATTATATATACTATATATTTTAATGTATTTGTTTATAATTTCTTAAATGTGTCATTCATCTTCCATATTGTTAACAGTTATGCTTCAGTTTTTAAATATTAAACATTATACTGCATTTTTTGCAATATTTTTGACTTTTTTTCTCAAATCAATTTATACAAACTTTCAATCTTTAAAATAAAAAAAATAAATAAAATAAAATTCAATCTTTAAAATTTAATATTGCATTATTAAAGGTGTGTGTTTGGAATCAACAATTTACAAAAATCACCATTTCAGAAAAACTCAATGGGTACAACAGGGTTTCAGCCTTTGCATGTGCAGCTTTGAAATTAGGCTGTATGCAGGAGGAAGTATCACCATGACGACAAGGGTTATCTTTGTTCACCATGTGTTTCCTCTCTAAGTGAGGTGTTTAGTGCAGGGGATATAACAGATCTACTAAAGCTAACACTTTACTGTTTAATGTGCTCATGTTATGTGTGGAGGGCGTTGGGCTGCCACTATGGTGCTGTGATTCTGGGGTTTAGGATACAGTGAAGGCTGGGATATGGTCAGAGGTCTGGACATTGTACCTCATATTGCCATTTGGTACTCCAGACCCCTCGCCAGCACCCCAAGAGAAACAACTTGACTCCAGAAGAGTCTTCTTGGGTTTGGATAAATGCAATGCCTGCACTGGAATATCCATTTGCAAGAAGTTTTTCAAGGATAAAATATAACAGAAAAATATTTTCTCTTTGTCCTCATGGAGAGGTTTTTAAAGGGATTTATACTAGGATCTCTGGAACAAGGTATCCAAATGTCCAAATACAAAAATATCCAGATATTGAAGTAAAGATGTTCTTTTTTTTTCCATATGCATATCTTCACTGACCTCATATACTACATTCAGGTACTATATTCAGGGTTAAATAATTTTCTGCTTGTATATATAAATCTACTCAAATAAGAGCACTGCATGCCATCAGAAAATAAAACATCAACAGAAAGCTGCCTTTTTCTACATCAAAATTGTCTTCAAAATGTGCAGCTCACAATATCTAATCATTGATCTGAGTGAGCATGAGCAATGAAAGCAAAAACAGGAAGCTACCGTGGACACTGATTATTTCACCGCAGGTTTGAAAGATGGCTGACTGCTCAGTCTAATCTCTCCTCAGCAGATGTGCGCTCATATGAGGGAAACTTTACAAACAGCACAGCGGGCTGGAGACCTGTGGTGCTGTCCTACGTGATGTCTCCTCACCTGCACCAGACAGACAATAGCATTTGCACCTCAGTAGGCAAAGGGAAATCCTGCAGCACTGAAGCTGTCCTCAGGGCCACTTCACGCTTCCAGAGTTGGGTCCGCTCCAACCTACTGCTTCCCAGCATGGTGAAGGTCTGCATTCAGCCTTTGTATTCTGATGTCTATTTGAGGTCAGCAGTGGCTTAGGATTTAAGGTCTGAACAATTCAATTTCAAAGGGTTATCAATTTGAAAACTAGAAGGTGGCAATTTAGCACTTACAATGTGGCAAATTATTTCTCAATTATCAATGGTTCTTAAAGCAAAGCTTTGGTGAAGATGAAGGTATATTTCTTCCTTTGTAGCCAAACTTTAAACAGATTATGTTTTACAGGTGTTTCTTCAACTTTGGGCACTTTTATATTCCATTTCTTAATTACAGTTTTAATTTCCCCCCACAACAAACCATTGTGGCCTAAATAAAGTTAAAAAAGGAACAAACCCACAGTTAAAGAAACACATCACATTTGAAAACTTAAAACTCCTTAGGGTCTGGTAAACCCGATGCTGCGCTGTCCATCTCAGAGGCTCCTGGACCACATTGTGCAAAGTTAATTTGAAGTGACTGATGTGGGAAGTGTGCAGATGAAGCACTTCAGTCAAAAGGACAAACTCTGGCTTCTTTATACCCTGGCTGTCAATCAACAGCCTCTCATACTGCAGTTATATCAATAAGTGGTTGTGGCTAGAAGGCAGGGCTGGGCATTTTCCCGATGGGCCGACAGAAGTTTTTTTTTTTTTTTTTTTTGCCGAGGACCATCACGCACGGACAGCGAGCAGGCAGTGGCCCATTGGTTTGTCTCATTTATTGAATGTGTAAACATCCCATCACAATGCGATATATACGGAGCGATGAAGTATTTTGCTCCGCCTGTATAAAGATCGCTTCACCCCAACTTCTTCCTCGTCGGCTTTTCCCACGTTTTCACCGCAGCTTTATCAAGAGCAGGCTTGCTCTGCGGTGAGGGATGCGGGCCAAGAGCCAGGCAGGAGGAGGAGAAGAGAGTATATGAATCGAGTGCTTGAGGGACTCGCAACGGAGGCAGGAATTTAACCTATCCTGATGTGTGCACGCGCCATGAGTGTAGAATACGTAAATACTTTTTAATAAAACAAGATGATATGAGTATGATACATAGGCTACATACATACACTACCAGTAAAAAAAAATTGAACAGTAAGAAAGATCCAATAGAAAGAGCCAAAGATCAGCATTTATCTGAAATAAAAAGCTTTTGTAACATTATACATATTTTATTATACAAGTTTGGAGTCAAGGGGGGTATAGAAATTAATACTTTTATTTATCAAGGATGCTTTAAATTGATCAAAAGTGACGATAAAGACGTTTATAATGTTACAAAACTTTTAACATCTACACCTACTCCAACCCTATACCTACCCCTTACAAAAGGCTAATTCAAAAACAGTCATTATTATGTGCGCATTGCTGCAGCTGTATGTCTCCCTTCTAGCCTTCTAATATAAGTGAATATTGCACATTGTGCTGTAATTGAGCATATAGCTAGCAACGTCAAGGTCATAGGTTCGATTCCCAGGGTATTCCCAATGCATGAACTCAGCCATAACCATGTCTTGAACATTGGGGGATTTGAATAATAAAGTGAAAACAAGCCGAATGGTAAAGGAAATTCTAAGTGTAATTCTAGTTAGGAAGTAACCATTTTGAACTGTTTGCAAATAATATTGTAAAATATGCACACACATGAACTCTTATTTGTATTTCCAAAACGTACGTTTCTTGCCTCGTCAACATTCAGTTAGGAATTACAGAAATTATAGAAATGATAAGCAAACTATTTAAATTTTCAATTAAGAACGTCCATGCGTGAGGAAAAGAATATTCAAGTAGTTTCACATTTATATTGTAAAACGGTTATTAAATGTTTCCCTACGATCTTAGCTCGCTTTCTGTTCCGTTAAACTGGCGGACGGTTCGCCCAGAATTCGCGCTCTGCTCGCGGAGGATGCCGTGGATAGTTTGTAATTCACTGAAAGCCAATCGTATTATAGCATTTAAAGTATTTTAAATTTGTGTCTCGCCTTTTTGGATTACAAATCAAAGGATTATGAATAAATGATTAGTACTAAAAATAAATACAGTATAATAATAGAAGTGAAACATTACATGGTTATATTAAACCTATGAATGGTTATATTAAATATTAAATGAAATGAAATCTGATTGATGGAATAATTTAAGTACTTTATGATTGATTTAGTTTTTCAATTAAGTTTTTAAATGTAAAATATTAGTCCTACTTAGTGGAACACAGCATTCATGAAGCAATTTGTAATTTTCAGTTGTATTTTTATTAAATGCTTTAAGCACTTTTTAAGATCAATCCAAAGTAATAAAATAGAAAGAAAAATAGAATTCTGACAATATGTAGATATCACAACAGATATCACAATCTCACACTGAAAAATCTAAAAATCAAAATATACAGTATATACATGAGTTCAATATTACTGCCCTTTTTTTTCTCGTAAAACGCAGACTCTTTAAACTCTATCCAGGTCATCTCTTTCTGAATGCCCTGAGGTTAGTTAATTAAAGACTTTTCAGACCTGCCAACCTTGGATGGAGGTTGGGGGGGGGGGGTGTGCTATTTAAAAAAAAAAAAAAACTCCAGCACACTTTAATTGAAACTCCAGTAGGCTACACTTCTGGGAAAAAAAGAAAAAAAAACACCCTATGATTGGTTGAACTCTTCATCCTTTTTTTCTGTCCTCTCTCCTCCATCTGTTTCTTTGTGTCCTCAAGTTCACTCTTAAAGAACTCCATTTCCATAATGTCTTGGAATGGCTTCTGGGGTTTGTTAGTCCTTAATCACTGTAAGCATTAAAAACCTCTATGGAACAGTAGAAGAACCTGACAGGAACTTTCTGATTAAAAAAAGGGGATAGAGGAAACATATTTGGCTGTCCACGAGCAAGACAAGTCTTTGTTTGTTTCTTCTTCTCCATAATACAATTCTCTCAATGGTGTCATGAGTTAGTGGTCAGAGCAGGTGCCGCTGGGTTTACATCCACAGGCTTCATTGTTACCACTGGCGCTCTGGTTGTTTCACTACCTGCTTTAAAGACGTTTCTCTGGAGTTTAATGATGAACTGGTGTTCAGCAGTTTGGCCAGGTGCTTGACATACTGTGAAATGTGCAGTTTTGTGGTCGAATGGAGCATGCTGTTTGGATCATTGCTGCATAGTCCTGAGGATGTCCTTCTTCCCATGGTGTTTAAGCATGCTGTCAATGGGCTCCATGCTTGTGGCCCAGTACAAACACCCTGCCAGCAGTCTTCACAGGTCCAGTACGGGTCGCAGGTGAGGCCAGCAAAGGCAGAGGTGGCATACATGTAGTTCTTATACAGAGGGAATTTTTTTTTTTTATCAATTTCTGCATTCTGAAAATTCTGATTGAGGTTCCACATGGGAACCATGAGACACAGGCAGTGTACCAGTGGAGTCTGCAACAAGCTGAATATTTAGTTTAACGTGTAAGGAAACAGAGTTTCTGCAGGTTTTATGAAGGTACAGTTAAGACCTTTTTAAGACCAAGTAAATCAAATGTGAGGGACAAATGAGGAAAAACAAATATGTTCTGTAAATGTAAATGTCTGGAGAGAAACACAATCAGTTGTATTAACTTAAGAGTTTGAAAATACAACTTCCAACAGATATTCATAATTTTCTAATTCATTTTACAAAAATGCACTGAAACCCTCTGCTCCCAGACACTGGAATATTTTAATGCATAAAGATACATTTACTGGAGATACAAAATGACATGAAATATGAAGTCTTGCTTGAAGTGATTTTGTGATTAAAACAAGAATATCTGCCATTTGGCAAAAGAGTCACCTTAATTTAATTAAATTAATAAAAGGGAAGTTTTGATAACTAATTGACAAATATTTGTTATTGTTATGAGTATAAACTCATTTCATTTTATAAAAATCTTCAAGACTTTATTTTACATTTGCATCATAAATAAACATCTTGATTGAAAGATGTTTAATATTTGTATCGGAAAACAAGACAAAACACAAGAAGAGATTCCTTCACTTTTTGCTGCATCCAACATTTAATGCCATCATTTTGAAAATGAAAAAAGTGTAAGTGACGTGACATACAGCCAAGAATTTGTGCTCTGCATTTAACCCATCCAAAGTGCGCACACACAGCAGTGAACACACACACACTTTGAACACACACCCGGAGCAGTGGGCAGCCATTTATGCTGTGGCACCCGGGGAGCAGTTGAGGGTTCGGTGCCTTGCTCAAGGGCCCCTCAGTCGTGGTATTGCCAGCCAACCTTAGGGTTAGGAGTCAAACTCTCTAACCATTAGGCCACGACTTCCCCACTTTCACGAAGTACCCCCGGCACTGCACATTTTGCATGTCTCCCTATATCTGACACACCCACTTCAGGTCTTGCAGTCTCCACTAGAGCAGATGATCTGAATCAGGTGTGATAGATGAGGGAGGGGGCTGGGGTTCTCAGGTTTGAGAACCACTGCTCTACTCCAAAATCTGGGGACATGTTTGGTACCTTGCATGATAATGGGGTCTTCATTGTGGATGCCAGTACCATAGGGATTTTTGACTTGCAGGAAATGTCAGTTGTAAACAGTAGTTAATGATAAAACATTGCTTTTACCATGTTCACAGACAAACTTTCAAATGTAATTCAAGTCTTCTATTCATCAAAGAATGTCAACTGTTTTCAACTAAATGATAATATACATATATTAAATTATGATTTTGCTTTACTGGACACTGGTGCGGTGTTATACCTAATTCATTGCACTCCTTCCTGCAGGATATCCTCCAGATGAAGACTTGCTACCAGAACACCTCGATGTCTTCTCCGGTCTCAGTGGATCTTGTGAAAGACCTCCCACGTGTGAGACTGTTCGAGCTCCACAGAGTTTTATCTTACTTTGCAAACATGTCATTAACAATCTGCTCGTGCCTAATGATGTGCAGTCGGGTCATCTTCCCAAAGAAGCCGTCAGTGCACTTGCTATCTGTGCAGATCAATCTCAGTAAGAGCAAAGAATAATTGCTGCTGTCCAAACCTTTAAAGACATTTTACAGACATTTAAGGCCATGCAGTTCTCTCTATGGATACAGGTATCCTGAATGTCTCTATAGTGACAGGTTCTAGACCAAAACATGAAATGGACTGTGTAATCTCATCAGTATATCTCAAGTGAAGGATCTTTAGGTTATCAAAGCACAGCTGGCAAACAAACATTGAGACATATTTGGGAAAAAATAAAGTAAAATCAGTCTTCAAATTGCAAAAATAAAAGTCACAGAAAAGACAAGGAACTTCATCACAAAAGAAGAATATTTTAATTACAAAGACAACTCTGATTAGTAACCCATAAACCATATCAATCTTCATGTTTCTGTACAATGCTTGCTAAGCAGTTTTATTCATGTATAGAAAATGTAAAAAGAGAAATGTTCAAAATTACATTACTCCATAAAATTTAATGGCAGGAACTCTGAAAAAAATAACAGCATTCCATCAACAAATATTTTCAAGCAATAAATATTTATAAATAGTGTAAATTTACAACAAGATTAGAAAAAAAAAAAAAAAAAAAAAAAAAAAAACACAACAAAGTTAAAAAAAAAAAAAAAAAAAACACAACAAAGTTGAATATCTTACGGTTATAATAACCCCCCCAACTTAACTTTTTCCTTAAGAAAAAGACAAAAAAATATTTAAAAAGAAAAAAAAAAATTCACATTACAAATTTCTCTTTTTTATTACCTAAAGAAAATGTTGAACAAAAAGCCCTACTTAAAGGAAGATTGAAAGAAAATCATGTATTAACTTGTACATGAAGTACAGAAGACAAAAGAAAAAAAAAGGAGAATTAACGCAACAGTAAAATAAAAAGAGAGTCAGTAGTTTTGAGTGATTTTGCCATTTGTGGTATATACACAAAACCATTTTTCCACAGCAATAAGTCTATTTGTAGTTCGTGTTTCAAAGAGAAGTGGTGCTGAACAAGCTGAAACAGTATTGAAGATGGAGACGAAACCACTTCACTCCAGTGGGCCGAAACTCCATACTTGGCAAGGTTGCATAGACAAACAGCTTAGAACCAGCAGCCTTGTGGGGTTTGCTACAGAAACCAGTGGTGTGGAACTGGGTCAGGTCTCCTGAATATCAGAAAGAGATGCGTTGCGTTCCAGGGTGTTATCCGAAGAACCGTTAATGTTAACGTCAAGTTGAGGAGGAGGGCAGGGGTGGGGCCTGTGGAAACAGTCAGAGCATATTAAGCATGCCCTTTTCTTGCTACCTGAGACCATTAATCAGATCTAGAGAAGGTCAGAATAAGGGCTTTGAGACTTACTAACGTGAACTGGTCGCACACGTGCATGAGGTCCTCTATTCTGTACTGCTCTAAAACCACAAAGTTCTCAAGGTTAGGGCTGAACCTCCGAGCACAGCCCTGGCAGTGCACCACGTATGTCTTACATGAGTTACTCTCACTGGTGACAAACAGCAGATCAAAGACCTCCACCTGCCATAACAAAAAAAATACAAAATAAAATAATATTAAAATGTCCATGAATAGAAAAGACCCAATCAAATGAAAATGGAATAATATAATTAAATAATCTCATTAATATAATTAAAATAAAAATGAATGAAAAAACCTTACATGTAATTTTTTATGTTTTTGGCAAAACCAGGTTAAAGCAAAAACAACAAAACTGGTGAAAGTGTAAAAATATTTTATTTATTATATTAATTACCTAATGACTAATATTAATTACCTAATGACTAATATTAATTACCTAATGGTTGACTTCACAAAGCCTTGTATAAAATTACTAGGAGAGAAATTCTAGGATCTAAAAATAAAGCCTTGTATGAAATTACTAGAAAAAAAGAAATGCTAGAATCTAAAAATTAATATATTTCAACATTCAACATCACAGGGATATTTTTTCCATGGTCATGATGAGTGGGATAAAGAATAAACACAGAGGTTTTCTCCAACCACTTTTTTATGACGCTTCCAACTGTTTGTGATTAAATGATAAGAATTTAAAAATAAAATCACTTTAAATAGAGATCACATTTAAATTGAAATTTCAAGCCAAATAAATATTTGAAAGCTGAGCATATCTAGAAATATTTTAAATGATATACTTAAATACTTAACATTTTCATGATTTTTCTATGCATAATAATAATTACATTTTTTTTTGGTTGTGTTTTTTTTTTTTTTTTAAATCGATTTTTATCATATAAAATATAAGTTTTTTTTTTTATATTATGTGTGTACTGTGTATATTTATTATGTATATATAAATACAAACACATACATACATTTCGAAAATATTTACATGTATATACGTGTAAATATAAAAACATTTTTCTTAAATATATACATGCATGTGTTTGTATTTATATATACATAGTAAATATACACAGTACACACATATATTATGTTAACAAAAACTTTTATTTTGGATGTGATTAATCATTTGACAGCACTATTTTTAATTAATTTTTCAGGTTTGACAAAGTCCTTTTTAAACATTTCCTGATATATCCATTATGAGAAATGTAAAAAGAGCTTTTTCTAGATCACTGATATGACTGAAGTCTTCACCTCATGTGATGATTATGTAATTTCAAACAAATGTGCCAAAGCAAACATTTATTTCTTAATAAAAAACTATTGTCTATTATTTACAACTTACAGGCAATTCAAATATAAAGACCCTTTGGTGAAGAATACACACCTCACAGATGTTACAGTAGTGCGCAGGCTCGTCCTTGGTCCTTCCATGCCAAACTAGCTCTTTTCCAGCAGCTATAAGCGCCTCCCTCAACGTCTGACACTGCTTTAGTGTCCTCAACAAGCAATACCTGAGGAGGAGGAACAGACCTAATTTAACACTTCCATTAATCTGCTTAAAATTTCAGTCACGCTAAACTTCATTTTGTCTTCTCAAAGAACCATATTCATAAATGTGGTGCAGTAGACTCACTTGATCATCTCAAAGAGTTTGTGGTCTGACACTTTGATGTTCCTGGCCATGTTCCAAGAGAGGTGAATCATGGGAACGATGGATTTGACACTCTGGAGTTTGTTCCACTCATAGCGTTCCACAGCTAACTTGTACTGATGCACTGAGGAAGAACAAATAAGAACTCATCGTTTTGAACAATTAACAAATAGATGAACTACATTTTAACGTGAGGTTTAAGGCTTTATCAAATATACTACTATTGTTTCACTTTTATTATTATATTTTACTTTATAAGACTGTAAAATATCACCTTCTTCAAAATTGATATTCATAATTGTTTAAAACCCAAATGAGCTACCTACCAAGACAGCGTTTTGTTTTTGTTTTAATCATGGCCTTTCAAAATTAAATATATGTATCCTTGTTTGATAAAATGATCTCAAAAAACACAAAATATTTAAATAATTAACTGGCGGACTCCGGTCTGAATCCCTACTGTGAAATGCGTCCATGCAGACCGTGAAGGCTTTTGACGTAATTAAATAAATGGTATTTTCAACATTTTGGAAAGTTGACGGGTCCTTAAAAAGTCTTAAATAGTACAAGAAAGCCTTAATTTTGATTTCAGGAGGGGGACAGAAAGACAAGAATTGTGATTAAACTTTAAAAGGCTATTCATTGAATAAATTTGAGTGTTGCACATTTCAAAGTCAGCTGCTGCGCTGCTTTGTGTACTGCCGTTCCAAAAGCGCCACCTGCTGGAAGAGAATGATTTTCCATTTTCAATCAGCCCGTCTGCTGCTGTCAAAGACCAATGTGAAAATCAACCTATGTTTTTAAGCAGCAAAAACAGTAATAAATGTGAACTGGTGGCTTGACAAGATAACGTATTATAAAAACTTAAACAATTAAGACTGTAAATATATTTATGTTATTTAATTAAATAACACTTGATTGATAATAACGGTTTAAATTATAAGAAATGATACCTTTGACTCAATGGCTGAAATGTGACGTTTATCATTTTATAAAACCTTCTGTTTTTGTGAAAACGTGAATCTGAATTGTAAATCATGCTTTTTAGTCATTTATTTTCATTTTTTGAAAAGGTTTTTAAAAGTTTTGAATTTAAGCTTAAATATACTGCAGATACCCTGGTCTGGCAAAAACCACCAACTGTTTTTATATACAATTGTCTGGTGAAGCGAGTTCATTACTGGCCCTCAAGCGGTTTTAATTGAAGACCCCTGGTCAAGAGTGTCCGTACAGTGTGCACAAATTTTGGTCTATTTTCAATCCTATGCCCGTTTTGGCCCCTGGTGGTCCAATATCAGTAATAAGCAACTTGACATATTTACCAGTGAGTGGTCCTACATTCCAGGCAATGTTGTTGCACCAGCCAATAGCCTGAACCCAATGCACAGTGCCTGTATTAAGCCAGACCAGATCACCTGGTCGCTGGACAAAGCGATACACTGGAACATTGGCCTCGTACAAGTCCTCTAGATCTGGCCACCATGAGCCCATTAGGTAATTTATATTATTCCTGCATAAAGAATATGTCAGTCAATAAGACACAGACTTACAAACAAGCCTAAATTCATATTTTACATTAATCTTATGGTTAGGTGTTTTAGCAGCATTAAAGCTTTTTTGCTTGTGCTTACTTTTCACAGAAGTCATTCATGACACCCCAGTACTGCTCAGGAACAGCAAACCATTCACAATCTCCAGGGCCGATGTTAATGTTCACAGAGCAGAAGTTGTTATTTTCTTGATGACCTGAATGGAAAAAGAAATCGTTTTTATTAACATCCCGACTTTCAACTCTGTAACGTCTGTATTTGAGAAATGTCTTGGTAAAGCACGGTGAGATCTGCATGTGCTTGTGTGCCCATGAGCTGACCTGGTGTCCTGCTGCCTGGGACCTTCATATAGAGCTGGACTGTGTTCATGCCGAGAATGGTGTGGCCCACATGACTGAGCAGATTCCCTGCAGACACCACCCGCACGAAGGCAGGCAGCTTACTCAACTCAGCCAGCTGCAGCTTCCACCTGCAAGGCCACAGGGCGAAGAGGTCAGATGCAGCGACCTAACATGTTCCCCGTTCAATCATAACTCTTGCAAGAGGTCTGAAGAGGCCGATTTAACACTCGCAATCCTCCTTCAGACTTCAATTAAACTCTCTAGAGCATCTCGATGAAGCACTAAACCACATGAGGCATGCATTAAAGTGATTTTATTACTGTTAAAGGTTATTAAGCACAACAAGAAGCTGAGTGCCTTTTCACCATGGTAAAAAACACTTCATGAACTCAAGTGGCTAACTGCCTTTATAAAGGACATTTGACCATTAAAGAAACAAGTGTTTAAAATATTACAGTTATTTCAGATTCTGCAAGGTTACTATTATCCTACAATTCATCAAATTGATCAAGAATTACTGTTAAGACATTTGTTATAAATTATTGTAACTATTTCTATTATAAATAAATGACAAAAAAAATAATTTTTTACAAGAAATAAAAGTGTAATCAATACTACAGAAACAGAAACCAGCACTGTAGCTGTTCCACACTAATTGAAGCGGCAATCATTTTCTGCCAAGAAATCTTTCTCTCATTTAACAAGAAAAGTAATAAGCACCTTTCTAAATGACCAAATTAGCACATTGGGAAGCTCTATTCAACACTACAGTCTACTATCACAGCTATAAAGTTCAATTTTAAAAAGTCTAAAAATAGGAAAAGCCTATTTTAACATTTGTGCTGAAAATCCTTTACCCAATTAAGGGTTACTGGTCAAAATTGACAGGCCTTTTAAAATTGCTTGTAAATCTCTCATTATGACAAATTATCACCAAATTTTGGATTCAATCCTTTTGTCAACTTGTTTTCTTTCAATTAGGATTGGTCATGGGCCTCACTGATCTAAGCTTATTCACCATAGAGTCAGTAAGTTCAGTCAAAGACCATAGAATACCCAAGACGTGTCACTCGTATAGTTCTGAATGGGGAAAAATGCAACATTCAATATGGCCGCTCAATCACAGGAAGCCCCGCCTTCTGAATGAAGGAGCCAATTGCTAATCGGTAAAGTCAGTGCGTCACTGCAGCTGGCGTTAGAAGCGTCCCGGTTTCTATAGAAATAGTCAGAGTTTTGAGACGTGTGCTCAGGACTGCGCATACGCACTGGTTGATCTAGCCTGAATAATACACTTTTTATAACATTATTTGAGCAAAATAAACAACATTTATTACACAGTTGTTATCAGATTTCTTTGGTGATTTCAAATATGAAATTTAATCGCAAGCCTAGTGAACAGTTTTGTAGAATTTGATGTTTCCCCATTCAAAGAGATAGGAGTTGCACTTGTTTGATGCCCGGGAGTTTTTTAGATGGTGGGCGGCGTTTTTTTTTTTGTAATGTGTTTTAAATATATATAGTTTTTTTTGAAATTTAACGTGGGTCAAAATGACAGGAACACAACATGAGGGTTAAACTGTAATAATGATATATATCTAATATACATCTTCAATTTTACAACCAAATGTGCCTGCAAATGCATTTTCATTAAAAAAGGCTTCACAATCACTTTGGGACTTTAAAGGACTAGTTTACTCCAGAAATAAAATTTCCTGATAAAGAAAAAGTCCACTATCCTGGAATATTTTCCTCAAAAACTTTAATTTAGGGGCAGCTGTGGCCTAATGGTTAGAGATTTGGACTTGTAACCCAAAGGTCGCAGGTTCGAGTCTCGGTGCTGGCAGGAGTGAATGAACAGCACTCTCTTCCACCCTCAATACCCATGGCTGAAGCAAGGCACTGAACCCCCAGTTGCTCCCCGGGCACTGGATATAGCTGCCCACTGCTCAGGGTGTGTGTTCACGGTGTGTTCACTTCTCACTGCTGTGTGTGTGCACTTGGATGGGTTAAATGCAGAGCACCAATTCCGAGTATGGGTTACCATACTTGGCAAATGTCACGACTTTCACTTTTTTTTCTTCACTTTTTCACTTTCTTTTTGACTGAAGAACAAAAGACATTAACATATTGGATGACATCTTGGTGAGTAAATTATCAGGTAATGTTTTACTCTGGAGTGAACTAATCCTTTAAAGCGCGAGCAGATCTGCAACTTTGTATTGCATACTAGATGGTTTGTGCTTGAATGCTTAGAAGGGGAACAGAGCCAGTGTGCACTTACTTTTTCTCATCTGACAAGTCAATGTTAGTCCCAAACTTGATTTGCTTAAAGGGACCTTTTCTTCTGCGGACCACACTGAAACAAATGCAGGCTCCAGTTACAGACTATGTTTCTGTCAAAAGTGTTTCAAACATTTAGACTTTAATTGAACATGGACTTACTTTTCTGACGGAGCAGATTCTGTGTCTGAGTGGTCTTTCTGCCCTTTCTTTTCATTTTCCTCCTGTTAGATAAAAAAAAAAAAAAAAAAAAAAAAAAAAAATGTAAAAAAGCAACCATTAGAATCCAAGCACCAATCATAAAGCGTTTCACAGTATCATCAGCATTCAATGTCTGTCTATATCTCCAACACAGCTGGCTGAGAGCAAACGCTTCAAGTTTTTGGATTGCTTCAAAGTGCTAATGCACCACTGTCAAAAATCTCAGTAAAAAAAAAACAACAACAACAACAACTCCCAAATGGCATGATAGTCACACAAAAACATACACGCAACCGAACTCTTGGCATGAGGAGGAAATGTAGATTGTTGACATACTGGCCCCAGTACAGAGCCAATGGACAATTAAGAGTGGAAAATTGTGGTAATTATTTTTAAGTAGAGAGTTGAAAAAAAATTTGTTCCAAACAAAATATCCACATTAAACTGAATTCACGAATAAAATATTAAGGTAATCTCCAGACATCTTGGGTTTGCATGTTTTTTTTCTTAATGTGGGAATTATGACGACTCACCCTCAACGATTCCTGGAAAGACGAGGCCTGGTACTGAGCGTATCTGGCGATGGTGGTGTGAGACCGGCTGCTCTCAAAACGCCACATCTTCCTGCTTCCTGTCAGATCCCAGTTCTCATCAGTGGGCTGAGATAACTGAGTCCTCACCTCCACCAGGTGCTCTGGGTTGGCATCCACCAGAGTCTTGGTAGAGAACAATCCTAGGTCTGACATGAAGAGAAAGACAGCACAATGTCAACTGATGAAAACAAAGGGTTAAAACAGAAAGAAATATATTAATTAAATATTTTGTTTATTATTAAACAATAATAATTTATTTTTTGCATGTTTAAGGTATGAAGAGAATGTGTGATAGAATAGAATTTTTCAGCATTTTTAAAGTAGCAACTAGAGACATCGAGAGGAAAAGAAGTGCTGGAATGGAACTTAGGCCACCTGCATATAAACCATCATTAAGCTGAAGAACCTTTTCTACAACTCGAACATGAATATGAGGTTAAGATTTCAAAACCTTGTGCATAGATTGAGGCCATATGTAGAAAAATATGGACAAACACTTTCTTTGCCATTTGACATGACAGGCAGTATACAAATTTTGTCCAAATGGCCAAAATATCCCAAACAGCAACTTGCCACACAGTAATGATGACATATATAATGTCTAACACTGATATTTTATGACACACACAATAACAAGCATACAATATCAGTCAGAATCTAAATTTAAAATTGAATGTCACTTTCCCCAATTAGACCATCAGAGCCCATCTGACAGCAAAAGTATATATTCCATCATGTCATGTATGAGGTTTGAAGAGCAGGTACATAAAAAATCCATTTAAGAAGAACCCTTTAAACCTTTTTAAGATGCTCCCATGTAATGCCACTTTCAACATGCAGATGGTGCTGTCGTCATTTACACCCTAGTCATCCTGAAACTTGTGCCAAAACTCACTTTTTGCTAAATGGCTCCTGACTGAATGCGCAGACACAAAAACTACAACATAATCATTTAAACAAAGGTGCTAATATGCAACAAAACCCATAAAAGGGAAAATTAAAATAATACAGACCACAGATCAGCGCTCACACATACACAGTGCTTTGGCAAGCACTCAAATGTGCACAAGCGCCCAGAAACGCACTCTCACCCAGCTTGAGTGCCCCAGCCAGGCCACGGATTACTGTAACGGGGTTGGCTGCGTTTGTGCAGAACTGGTGTAGCGGTGGAAAGAAAACGTCCCTCTTGTTCTCCAACTGCCAAGGATTTAAAAAGTAGATTTATTTGACTGGAGAAAATAAAAGCTTGGAATTAAAAAAAAAAGCGTATAATTGTGCAAGCATAAATTAAGGTCAAACAAAGTTGACTTCTTTTCCATGGCAACAAATGCCTTAAGGTGCAACTGCATTGTATTTTGACTAGTAAATAGCAAGACGGCAGTAATACTAGAGAGAGCAGATAAAGAGCAACCAGGTTTATATTACTCACATAAATACTAGGGGTGGGAGGATTGAGCTTGTCCTTTGGCAGAGGAGGGAAGGGTGCAGGTGGTAACCGTGGAGGGGGACACTTGTCCAGCAAGATGCTGTTACTGGACACACCATTCTTCCCCAGGTTTCTGCAAAATAATTTTCATAAGATATTCATATGCACATGTCCAAATGGCTGTATGTAATGTAACGTAATCTTTTTATATTATCCAAATCTCATTTTAATTGATTGCATGCTACAGTGAAGACTGTAATCTCTGATGTATTCTCCTCAACATGACAGGGACACTGAGGGTCTGTACATGTGCTGTTGCTTTCTAGAAACAGGTGGAGCCATAAACCAGATCACTAGAGACAGAGAGACATACTGGCAATGTCCTTCCCCATCAACAGCCCTTCCAGTCAAAACAAACAGTGTAATAAGACTGAAAGCACTGAGGAAATGTCCTACATTAAACAACACGGCAGAGGGTCCAAAAGGTCAGGAACTAAAATTTCTTTAAATAATTACAGCTGTGAAGCTGGAGGGTAGTCATGCTGGTTTTTGTTTGGAAGCGGAACCTTGGTGATAGTGAAAACTGACAAGTTTGACACTGCCTGACTGTGTTGTTGGGTAGTGTGGCACTTTTGCTGTCATTTTTAATGATGGAATAGCTTTTTTTAATATGCTGCGGCGTAAAAAAAATAAAATTATCAGTTTTGCTTACTACTAGGCACTAGATGGGTTAACAAATGCATTTGAAATTAGCACTCCAATAAACAAACAAATCTGTACATATGAAATTAGCACTACAATAAATAAATAAACAAATAAACCTGTGCATACACTGCTGTTTAAAAGTTTGGGGTCTGTAAGGAATTACATTTTTAATGCCTCTTATGCTCACCAAGGCTACATTTATTTGATCAAAAATACAATAAAAGCATTAATATTGTGAAATACTGTTGTTTTAATGTATTTAGTGTCACAAAACATTTTAAATAGTTATCAATTTTGAAAACTGTTGTGCTGCATAATATTTCTGTGGAAACCTTGATAGACTTTTTTTCTCCAAGATTCTTTGAATAGAAAGTTCAAAAGAATGTCCAAATAGAAACATTTGAAAAATTATAAAATGTCTTTACTGTTACTTTTGCTCAATTTAGTGCATCCTCTCTAAATAAAACCATCAATTTTTGCAAACCAAAAAAACATACTGACCCCAAACTTTTAAACAATAGGGTACTACTTTTGAAGTGTATTGAAAGCAATCAAAGACCATCTTGAAAAGAACCACACACAGCTGTATATTTTACAGACACACCCCTAACATAGTTAGTTGACACATCCCATGACGTTTCCCATCAATGCAAATCATATTATAAAAAATCTAACACTAATCAACATGTATTTACCTTCCAATATCAACAAGTAACTACCTTCCAAATAATAAACAGCTCACCACTGCAAATCTCTTTCTAGCACAAATCCAAACAATACATCAAATCATCAGCCTAAACCATTTTACAGCAGATTTAAACCAAATCAACTAGGATGGATTTGTATTAGAGCAAAAAAGGTGATAATATGGTCTAGCTATGTAATTTATATGCACAGACACAAAAAAAAAAAAAAAAAAAAAAACTTATAATCCTGTTAAGGTGGCTTGGTATAAACATAACCAAAAAATCAGCACAAAACCCGTCAAGAAATCTGTCTGGAATTTTGCACAACACCAAATGGATACTGGAATTGGTAACTCACCTGCATGCTTTGAGCACGTCACTGGAGCTGGGGTAGATGGAGACAGAAGACCACGGGGCGAACGAGGGAGGCTTGGGTTTATGACAAACCAGCGGAGATGCCACCTTCAGGGGGCTCTGAGAGTCCTCCAGACCTTTGCCATTGAGCGTGGGGCTGTTAAGGCTGTTAACACTGTTCTGAGTGCTGTGATGGTCTGCTGATTTAGGTGAGGGTGTGGCCGTGGACATGGCAGAACACGGGGAGGAGGCCACCGAGTTCTCCTGCGCCTTTAGCCCCTGGTGCAGACTTGGGTGAACGTTGTTAACCTTTGTGCCGGCAGCCGTCAACCCACCACCATTACTATTATTACTATCATTGGCTTTTCCAATCAACAAGGCAGAGAGCTGAGGATTGTCTGAACTAAGTACACCTGGTGAGCAGGGTTTCGCCCCAGCAGCGTCTGCCTGGCCCTGATGGACGTGATTAGGCAGTCCTTCTGCAGTGGCAGTGCTGTTAGGTGTCCCTGTGGGATGCCCGTTTCCTGAAGGCTTGCTCTCTTTGGTGTGCACCATGCCTTGCTGTCCACCTGAGGTAGCAGAGTGATGGGAGCTAGGGGAGGGGAGATGATTGTGACTGGCCTCCTGCGCTAAAGTGTCGCTGGCTGTGGCCGAAGGTCCGACCTGATTTGGAACACCAGTGACGGCTGTCGGGGTAGGCTGGGACGTCCCAGCGGAAGAGAGAGGCTGCTCGCCATTGGGACCTGCTGAAAATGAACCTGGACTCCTCTGAAGCCCCTGCAATAAAGATAAAGTGTAAATAATGCAGGGTTAAGCAGTGAAATTGTTATTCTTACATTTAACTTTAAGAATTTAAAATTAGAGAAACACAACAGACAAGCAGAAAATCAAGATGAATATCCATTTTTTATGCATCTTTCTAAACTCCTTTGTACCCCGCTGTAATTTGGCTCCAAATCTCAGGTAAAGATTGTAATTTTGAACCCGTTCTATGAAACAGTGGACTACTCTGGAAATATCTATCCATGACATTTAATATTTTGGCTTTCATCATGTTAATCTTTTAAAATTTTGAGCTTGAGAAGTTTCTGAAAATTGATTTGACACAGAATGACCCTATAAAACTCTCTTATCTTAAATAACATGATAATTACGATCTTATCATATTGACCAGGACATTTAATCTCACTTGAGTGGAGTTGATGTGTTGGCTTTTCCACGGTTCATCATCCGAGCTGCTGCTGGTGGGGTTTGTGCAGTTATGAGGTAGTGCGTTTTGCCGCAAGTAAGGCACATTTCCGTTGCTCCCCGATCCTGGGAGGTGATTATTGCCCACAGAGATGGCATCTGCATTACCCATGGTTCCGGCCGTGCATGGGGCGGGGCTTGCAGGGATAGGTCCATTGGCTATTTGCTGAGCAGCACATCGTGAGTGGGCGGAGGGTGTGCGGAAAAGAGCAATGTGTGGATGTTGAGAGGAGGATGTGGAATTAGAGTTCATAGGCAGTGAGGGGTCGGCTATAGGACCGTTGGACACACTGGGTCGTATCTGACCCATAGCATTCAGCCTCATCTGTTGGGGAGAGCAAGACCATCAGTATCGAAAACTCAGTAAGTTAAATCTGTCTAAAAGTTTGCAGTTTTCTATGCACAACTATACATGACACACACCTGCTGATTCTGTTGCATTAGACTGAGCTGCTTTTCCAACTGTTCCAGCATCTGCAGCTGCACTGGCTTCAGATTAGCCCTGTTGGTCCGTAACTGTTCCAGAAGCTGAGTAAAAAACAACAACAACAAAACCAGAATAGTTTGCTTTGCACCAGCTCTAGCATAATATCAAAAGGTCAAAAGTACTTAAGAATTAAGTTTTTTTTTTAATGGTTTTTGAAAGAATTTTCTCATTTTAACCAAGGCTGCATGTATGCAATCAAAAATACAGTAAAAAAAAGCAATATTGTTTATTTCTCTGGTAACAGAGCTGAATTTTCAGCAGCCATTACTTCAGCCTTCAGTGTCACATGATCTTTGAAGTTAAAAAAGAACAGCATTTATTTGAGATAGAAATCTTTTGTAATAAATTTCTGTACTGTGACTTTTGATGAATGCATCACTGTTTAAAGAATTAATAAAATAAATAGACATTTAAATTTAGAATGCCAGTGCATCACGGTTTAGCAGAAAAAACAGTTTTCATCATTGATGATAACAGCAGACGCTTCTTGAGCATAAAATTATTTCTGAAAATCATAAGACGCTGACAACTGGCATAATGAGTGCTGAAAATTCAGCTGTCATTACAGGAATAAATGTTTTAAAAATTATTTAAATTGAAAATGTTATTAATTATAATACTATTTCACAATATTAGTGTTCTTATCATACTTTTTGGTCAAATAAATGCAGCCTTGGTGAAATTGAGAAACTTAATTAAAAAACAAAAGGAAAAAGTTGCCTGTTAATGTACATAAATTAGGGGTGCACCGATTTTTCAGCCGAAACAAAAGAACGGCTGAAAACATGTGCCAAAAATATACTTAAAATAATACATGGCGCATCCCGCACCGCCCCAGCTGGCAGTGTTCACCACGCAGGATTTACTCTCCTCATCACTGTTGATGCTCCACTCAATATCCCGCTCTATGAATGTGTGTTCCGTTCATGTAGTAGCCTACAGCTCATGCTCAAAGTCTGCTCAAATAACAAAGCTCAAAATGCAAAAATAGGAAATTTCTATGTAGTACACTTGTTCCTGTTTGCAATAGCGCTACTGTGCTGTAACATGGTACAGCTGTACCGGGCAACCGGACACTACCCTCTCATGACGCTATGCTCTGCTCACATGCTCTGATAATTATAGCTTTGTAGGTTTATACATTATTTGGACAACTAGTTGTAAAAAGTTATATCTGATTCTGTTGAATGGAAATTAATAAAAATAATATATTGCCATTTAATATTAAGGTAACACTTTACAATAAGGTTCTATTAGTTCATGTGTTAATTAATCTTTCTTAATGTTAGTTAATGAGAATACAGTGTTAGTTCGTGTTAATTCAGAGTGCATTAACTGTTAACAAGCACAACTGTTGATTTTAGTAATGCATTAGTAAATGCTGAAATTAACATTAACCAAGATTAATAAATGCTGAAGAACTATTGTTCAGTCTTAGTTCATGTTAAATAAAGTAGTTAACTAATGAACCTAATTGTATAGTGTTACCAATATTAATATAAATTCTGTCCAGTTTTATTGTTACTTTCAGTAAAAGTGTGGTTATTTTATTGGCGTGTGTTTTTATAAATTCAGTATCATTAAAATTATTGCGTTAAATTAAAAAGTTTTACAAAATTACTTTATATTATTTAATAAAATAATAACTAATCATTACAAAGCATTTTCAGCCAAGTGTATCCAGAATTTTCGGTTTAGGTCCAGAATTTTCATTTCGTTGCATCCCTAACATAAATCAATAATATTCAACAATTTAAAGATATAGAAACAACCATAAACACTGAATCTACCAACCTGAAGCTTCTGTGGGGTTAAACTCCAGTTGGGGACTTGATGATGACCTGGATCATTTTCCCAGGAATCTGGTGAATTCTGATGGTGAGAAGAGAAACTAGTGAATAATCACAAACATTGCCTGATAGTTGTAACAGATTAAACAAACTAAAATGCTGTCCTCTAGTACCCTGGCTGGACTTGCAGTCCTCTTCCTTTTGGCTGGGCTGGACTGGTCATCAGTCTGGCCAGAGACCATATGAGGGGGAAGAGACTGGCCTGGGATTTGGGACTGGGCTTCATTGCTCTGACGAGCTTTGCAGGTGGTCTGCTATTGGCAACAAATACAAAATTGCAGCTAGGACAGTTGCACGAACATTTCACTAGAGTAACCAAAATTGCATTTATTGCATAAAAATCAATATTAACGTTTCAGTGTCAAACTGCTCCCTTACACAATAAGCATAAGGATTATATTTATGCCAACTTTCTTACTCTTAATTATATCTGTTAAATATATGGAAAATATATAATAATTTTCAGATTTAAAAATTAGTGACCAATATGTTGAAACAAAGGATGATGTGTGCTGATGAGTGCTATGGTCTAATGAACTAGAGGAAATAACTTTAAACCTTAGCAGTTTAAGATTATTGTCCAGAATCAATGTTAACAACAACATTGTTCTGTATGACTGGAAATTAAGGACCATTTAGTGGTACTTAATCATGAAGTCAGGCCTTACCACACACTTTGATGTTTCATTAAAGGAATGTCAGGGGATTAATACAGGCTAAGCTCATTCAACAGCATTTGTTATACAAGATCTGTGGTTATGGGGCTTCTGCTGATTCAAAATAACATACGGCCATACTGAAAGTTTTTTTTTTTTTAATGTTTTTAAGAGAAGTCTCTTTTGCTCACCAAAGCTTAATTTATTTGACCCAAAATACAGTAAAAGCAGTAGTATTGTAAAATAGTTACAATATAAAAAAAGTTTAAAAAATGTTCATTATATTCTTAATTTCATCAACTTCCTTTTAGTTTCACATGATCCTTCAGAAATCATTCTAATAAGCTGATTTGGTTCTCAAGAAACATTTCTGATTATAAACGCTGACAGCTGTGCTACTTAATAGTCTTGTGGAAACTGTGATAGCCTTTTTTTCTCCAGAACTCTTTGATAATTTTTTATAGACAAATAAATAAATTAGTGACCTCAAATTTTTTATGATAGTATGCATGTATAATATGGTGATGTCAAAAGTACCGACTTCGGTACCAGTCGGTACTGATGTTTTAAAAAACGTCCATTTCCTGCTAACATTTGAACGCTGTTGAGCTGATTCTTAAACACTGCTGACTGGCCAATGTGTTCACACACTCAACAGATATGACTGTGATCGACCACAATGACCAATCAACAGTGTATAAGAATCAGCTAATCAGTGCTCAAATGTTACCAGGAAATGGACTTTTTTAAAATTTCAATACTGACTGGTACCAAAGTCGATATTTTGACAACACTAGTATAATATTTAATAATTTTCTGGCTGTACTATTTAAACAAGCATGTATTTTAATTTTAAAGGGGTCATATGACGTTGCTAAAAAGAACATTATTTTGTGTATTCGGTGTAATGCAATGTGTTTATGTGGTTTAAGGTTAAAAAAAAACACATTTTCCACATACTGTACATTATTGTTGCTTCTCTATGCCCCGCCTTTCTGAAACGCGTAGATTTTTACAAAGTTCATCGTTCTGAAAAGTGAGTGACAAATGTTACACCCCTTAAAACTGTGATGCTGTGTGTCCCGGCGCGATGAGACAAACCCAATAAAGCCCATTACAAATGAGGCATTTGCTGCATCCAGTGGGGACATAATTACTGATTATAATGACTTGTACGGTCTTTTTACGCATTGTATATCACACTGCGTAAACATAAAACCATGTCTGCATTTGTGATCGGAGAAATGACGAACAACTAGCTATATAAGTTACTCTACACTACTCAAAACTCGCGTTTGAATCATCAGTGGCAAATCCTTTACATATGAAAACGTACTTACAGGCTGTGTGTCAGAAGCACAGACTGTCCTTGCAAAGTTGGAATTGCCCCACTTTATAGAAACAGACACTGCGATTGTAGGATACTCTCACAGGAAAGAGTCCTTGTCCTCCGCAAAATGCGCTGCACACATCTGAATATTTGGGTTGAACTGTTCCATAACAGTGTTGTAAATACAACTTAACCACTGATTTCTAGTTGTGTCTTCTTTTGGAAGGCCAAACAAAGTAGTTTCACTTTCACAACGAAACACACAGCGTCTCCACAACATGGTGCCGGCAGCTACAGGGAGAATAAAAGTTACGCCCTCTGTCTTTGCGTGAAGATTTGGGCAGCGTTATGCAAATCTTCCCACATCGTGACATAGACATGTGGGGGAGTGTTAGAATAAGCCGTTTTAGGTAGGCGTGACTGACTCTTAACTTTTATAAAATCTTTTTATATTTGAGATTTTAGTCTTTGCAACTTTAAAGATCTTCTTTATGCACCAATAGCTCGTAACACTCCAAAGAGAAAGGAAAAATTTAAATCGCATCATATGACCCCTTTAACTGCCTGACTCCGTTCATTGTACTTTCATTGTACAGTAGATACTTTATTGTAACTGCAACATTTAGTTAAAAATTAAATTAAGGGTCAAGTTTAAATTGTTTTCTGTAGTGAACAATCATGCCACTAACAGCGTCAAGCTCAACCTGTACTGAACCCAAAACATTTCTTTAAAATGTCACAATGTCCAAGCTACCACTAACAAATCATTTGAATGAGTCTAAACCATTAGATAGTGTAAGAGTTTCTACTGGCTTGTCTAGCTGATCTGTTCTCACCTGTTGTGTTGTGTTGAGCGCTCCCTGTCTGGAGGTGAGCTCTGCTGGGATTGGTAGGCTCCATGCCTCCTCAATACTAGGGAGCATTTTACTTTTACTTGGTAAACTACCTTGCTGAAGATTACACAACTGAGCCTAGAAAAAGATTGCGCAGAAAACATGTTCAGTGGCGGATTCAGCTAAGCTCGAGTCAATGCAATGGTGGTATGCATCAAATCACAGATGAAAATGACACTCATATCATCCTCAGTGTATAATATGTCAGACAAGGGGAGGTGATTCAACTCAAACAGGAAGGAACTCAAAAACGAACAATGTTCACAATCTTCCCGAAAGAAAAACACAATGATAGGCACATTAAAATGAAACATGTACACTTCCTCTCCTGATAACGTCATGCGCAAGCACTCTCTCTACCTGGAGGCATTTAATGCGAGCGGTTAAAGCTGGGATGTTACTGCAGGACTTGCTGCACGTGGCATTGATGTAGCACTTGATGGCATCCTGTGGCTGGTTGCAGGACTCGTAGAGTGTGCCCAGGTCCATCCAGGCGGCCGCATGGCTGTGGTCCAGTTGCACTGCACATATATATGCCTGCAGTGCATCCATCGGCTGGTTCTGCTGCTGATACAACACACTGGAGAAGCAAGCATAGCAGAGAGGAGTGGTTAAAAATGGAAAGCTTAATAAACAGACGGATCATAACTAGCTGCCACAGGTTAATCCATCAAGAAACAATTAATATCTTCCACATAAAATTTTGCCATGACAAACCATGGATGACAAACATTTCAAAATATTTTGTAACAACTATACAAATTTTCTGATTAGCTTTGCTGACATTTTGGGAGGTTCCTTGTGGTCTAATTAGGTAAAAAGGGTTTCCACAAATTGCGATAGGACGAAAGTTGTGTTTGTACATAGCTGCTTTCAGTGTTAAGATTGTGATAAGAAAGTGATTACACAACTCTGAGGTGAATGCTTTAGCTTAAATGTATTGAGCATTTCTGTCTCTCCCCTGAGAGCAATATAAACCAAGCCTGAGGCAACATCTGCCCCAAATTACCCTATTTACACCCAGCTACCAGAAAAACAAACAAGAATATCTCATTTTAATGTGCAAGAAATGCACATAAATAATAAATGGAACCAGCTTAACCTCACAAACAACAATCATTAAGAGCTTACCCAATTGAGCACCATGTATCTGCACTGGCCTCAGACTTATCAATAGACTGTCGGTAAGATATGAAGGCATCTTGGACCTTCCCAATACTTGAGTAGCACCTGCATAACAAGTGAAAACACATCAAATCTAGACACTTCCAGGCATACAAGTTGTAGAGCTTAAATATGAGAATTGTATTTAATGATTATGGATATGCTGGACACTTTCAGCAAATTACAGTGGATTCAAGATTTACACAAACTCAGTTTTGTAAAACAAAAATATAAGATACAAACAATTAAAAAAAAAATATATAATATACTTGGAAGAGGAATTTTATTTAAATCTGGTTACATTTTTGCTTACCTGCCCAAAAAATACCAAGACTGTCCCGAATTGGGGTCTGCTTCTAGGGACTTCTGCAGACATTGAATAGCATAGCTGTTCTTGTTGGCTTTATCTCCCAACTGTTCGACCGTGTGATGCATCCAGCCTGAGGCAGGGAAACATGAGGATTAAATAAGAAACTGCATTCTCAACAAAACAACTAGAACACTCTCTGCCACAACACTAAGCCATGGTGTGCACTGTGGAGACTGTTACACTGGTACTCGTAAAGGAAGCAAATGGTTCGCTCTTGTTATCTTCAGGGTAGGGTGGGGAGATGAGGTGGAGTAGGATCGGGGGGATGTGGTGGTTTCTACTACCACCACCAGCTTCAAAGGGTCTTAGCAGAGATGGCTCTGTCCAAACAGCCCTTCTCCTCTCCATTCCCAGCCAGCCAGAAGTTGTTAAGGAGAATGAGACAGACAAAGGCAGTGCAGACAAAGAACTTCCCCCATGTGGCCTGGCTTCTCCTATGCACTGATCCCAGCCGAGCTCTTAACACCTGTGGCAAGCGCCTGCACCCGGGACACGTTACTACAGCAACCAGACCATTGCTGACAACTGCAGGGGCAACGTGGCAATGGTTTTATGGTAGCTGTTTTTTTTTTTTTTTTGCACTTTCTTTTTGGACTAGCAAAAGAAAGAAATTGGTATGATGAAGAGTTGGGGTTTGAGGATTCACAACATGCAACTGTGCCAATTATTCAAATTATTGAATTACTTATTGATGCTCAGATTTCTAACCACACCACGGTATCCCAAAAGCAATCTGTACATTTATTATTAGCAATTGCATCTGGCAGAACTGTACACCCTAGAGAACTGAAAAATATCTTAGAAAACCTGGACTGTACATTTGGGGATGCTGTTATTGAGAATCCCACTAACATTATTTGGCGAGATGGCATGATGCAGTTACATTAGTGAGGACTGTCTGAAAGCTGAATGGATGAATTATGATGAACAATTACCTAATCTGAAAATTTCTGAAAAACTTAAAATATTCTCTCTTTACAATTTATTTCAAAATACACCTCAGTACACATCTGTGGAATTTGTGGCTGCAGAATTCCACAAACAGCTGTGCAGAATTCCAAAAATGTAAATGCCAGTTAACATTAACATCCCCACCCTCTTGCATGCTCTCTATTTTTCCACCTAACAAGATTGTAATATTTACCACAGTTTGCCACATACATTCCTTATTACCGCATTGAGAATGATCCAGATCATGTGTGCAAAATCTGTGCAGAAAGTTGCAGATTGCATTCTTTGACTAATCAAGACTGAAATCATACAGCAAACAATCATCTGCATAGGAAACCCACTATTTAAAATAAAGTCCGGTTTCCCACACATTTTAACCAATGAATTTTCATAACCTTTCCCAGCTGGTTGTGATTACTGGATGGATTAAGATCATTTTGTGAACACTGCACTGCAGTTGATGAAATATTTAATAGCTGAGCATAACTAGACATATCTGATGACAGAAATCAGGACTTTTCCATGACTTATTATTAACTTCCATGACTTTTCCAGGCATACAAATCACAAATTCTGATATTTCCAGGTTTTTTTAGACTGTGGGAAGCAGGAAAACAACCAAGTAAAACACACACTCACCTAATTGTTGGAGCGTAGTTGCCTTCACCTGTGCAGGGAGATTCTCTGTTTGTAACAGACTCTCATAAGCTTCCTTTGCGATACGGTATTTCTTCTGCAGACAGTCAGAGAAGGGGAGAGATGTTTTAACAGACAAAAGGGTCAGCACTTTTATGGCCCCTCTGGGTGGACACAAAGGGCCTCGTCAGACAGATCACAATGTACGGTCTCAAGAAGAGAGGAAACACACTGGACACTGACCAGGCCAGACGCAGGAGGAGACAGACAAACACACAGACGCAAGGGGAGGGTCAGTCCAGACCAGACTAGACCTAACATGTCAGACAGAGACATGCTCTGTATCAGTGTAACTTGAGAAGCCCTCTCAGAATAAGTGTTTGTTTTTCTTAGCGACCTTGACGCAGATCTTTGTTGGAGCCGATGGCTGACCATCATAGCTGACCAACCTGAGCAACACGACTCTAAACACACTTAAAAGCAATCTCATCTGTTGTGGTGGACAATAAAACTGACCTATTGTAAAACTTAGGCACTGGTTGGCTGATCAGTGCAGTCATCATTCCTTACAGCAAAGTTTTGTTTGTAAATTTATATGAGATTTAATACAATTGAATTAAATTTTAATCTAATATGAGGCAAGGTGGATAAGAACTATGTTTGTTGAAGAGAAAAGACTGAGTAAAAAGAGTCTTTCGCTCATCACAGAGACTAACTGAAGGTAAGTTAAAGCAAAACCAAGAGGGCAAGGTGGGGATCGGTTGGTTGAACAAACACAACGTCGAGGAGGCACCCCAGAAACAAATCCATCAATCAAGCGTGTATGTTTGTAAAATCAGTAAACTGTGAGCAAATGAAAACCCCAGGACCAACAGCACTGCCCTGTAACCTCTAGAGCCTGCTTCCTTAACAAACAGTCATTTAAAATGCTAATAGAACACAACAGTAGGGTTCTGGCAGTTTTTAAGATCACTTTAAATTTGGCAATTAAATATGAAGTACTACTGAAATTACAAGATTCACCCATCAGAAAAGTTGATGGTAGCATGAAACTGATGATCATGGTAAATAGCAGCTGCAGTTTCTGGGAGAACTTTGGGGAATTTTTTGGGGAAAAAAGTGTGAATGCTGTAAAACATCTAAAACTATTTAAAATGAATGGTTAATCAAAAATTACTTTATTGACCCTCATGTTGTACCTGCAAGACTTACTTTCTTCTGTTGAACACAAAACAATATGAAGAATGATGGTAGCCAAACAGTTGCTGGAAATCACTGACTTCCATAGCAAGGGGGGGGGGTTAAATAGGGATTAATAGTGGTTGCACGACTACTGATTTCTTCTAGTCGATTTCTTATTTTTTTTTTAAAAAATACTCGAGTTACTCGACTACTCGTGGTTCATGCTACTGTAAATGAAAAGACATGAAATAGTTCTTATCAATAAGTGTTGCCAAGTCTGCGGTTGTTTTTCATGTCTGCGGGTTGAAGCGACGCCAATACCAATAACGTGATATTTAGCCCCTAAAATGAGAATTTTACCAAGGCAACCATGCCAAAAAAACGTATATTTTAACCCCGGGATGCAATTTTTATCGGGGATCCTCCTGGAAACGCGATTGGGCTAGTTTTGGACTAGTTTTGAGAAGCAACTGGGCAGGATTTGTTGTGAAAACCAGGCAACCCTGATCTGAACGCACGTGCTGGAGATATACTACTAATTACAGGAGCGTCTTTACTGATGAGATGCACATGAAAATCGTATTCGATTTTTTGCACAGCCCTAATTGGTTGATAGCAAATTTCAAATATTAAATGGAATGATAAAATAACGTTATTAACCGGTAAATGGCCATTTCAAATTTTTGATTCTGTTCGGAACTATAAAATTTGATTTCGTTTCTGTTTCTGCTTCTATTCCTGTCAAAATTTCATTCGTTTCCGTTCCTTGAACCGGTTCAGAGCCCTGGTGTTCACTGCTGTGTGTGTGTGTGTGCACTTTGGATGGGTTAAATGCAAAGCACAAATTCTGAGTACGGGTCACCATACTTGGTTGTATGTCACGTCACTTCATACTTTCCTGGAACTTAACACTGTTATTTATTTGGCAGTCTATGAGACCGTCTCAAGCCTACCGGTTTTCATCCAAAATATCTTAAATTGTGTTCAGAAGAAAAACAAAGCTTTTAAGGGTTTGGAACGACATGGGGGTAAGTGAATAATGACAAAATTTTATTTTGCAGTGGAGTATCCCTTTAAGAACCAAGGTCTGTGTAAAAGCAAGTCACTGTTGGTGTCTATATTATCCAGAACATCATACCCTAAAACATGAGTATCAGCGAAACACTGCATATTCTGATAAAACGTTACAAAAAAGGGGAACACTCACCTGAATTTCATATACATGAGCGATGTGGAACTGAACTGTAGGGACAAAAAGAGGAACTGATCAATACAGGAAATCCTATTCTAATGGAAACACTGCATTCAAATCTGATATCAGGCCGAATATTAAACCAGCCTTCTTTGTCTTCACTGTTTCAGCTTGAGCGTTAATAAGCTTATGGGTGTACAGTCATCGGGAAGGAAGAATATTAGCTTGCCCTTTGTGCACTTCAAGCATGTCATTACTGCCCGCATGCAAGGCAACACAAGGCTGAATCCAGTCATGCAGTTTCCCTGGCAACTGCAGTCTCAGGCAGGATGGAAATGTTAAGAGGAAAAATCTAATTGAGGAAATACTCCTTTTTCCTATAAAAACCTCTCTCAAGGAGATAACAAACATCACTGTTCACGGCTAAAAAAAAAAAAAACGTGCATAATGTGACTGAATGCAGTTTCCTAATAAAAAGATATGTAATTAAAATGAACAACCATTGGAGGGTACTTACTTTCAGCTTTTGACAAAGTGCAGGGTGTGGAGTCAATCAATGCCAGCTGAAAATGCTGCAAGACAAGGTGAAGTTTGATTAGACCTGATATAGTTAATAACAAAAACTGGCAATTTTTTTTTGTCTAAATTGTCATTCTGAAATTAGACCTGCCCAAATGATTTTGGCAACAAATAACTATCCCAACATAATCATCCATCTAAATAAATTGGCTACAGCAAAAGCACCATTTCTTCTCCAACCAATGCATATGTCCAAACATAAATCTGCTTCCTCTAATAATATGCAACGAGCCATATGGGACTAATAACACATAATTCCATTGTTACAATGCCATTAAAAACAGATTCAACTAAATTCTAAACTATATCATAATAAAATGTAATTATGAAATGGAGACAAATTTAGGAAATGCTTCGATCACTGTTTTCCCAAAACAACCTCAACCACAATTCCATTCATCAAACTATCGCATGACTCCACATGTTGAGACACTGATCACTGGACATTTGGATGTTGGCCAAAGACTTATGAACCCCAGCTGTGTTAAATAACAGCATTTTTTTACCATTCAGAAAACGTGCAAGTACTATGCATTCACCAGTGGCCAAGGTCCTATTCATTTTTATGAGTGAATCTAATGAAGCCTGTCATATTTCTGTAGGCTATGATATAATGTTATGCAATAATGGACAAAACAATCATGCAGCCATTAATTCATTTCAATCATGATCCAGTCAAATCAAATCAATCACTTAAACTTAGAAAGACAAATTAAGTAAAACAGAAAAAAGCAATTCTTCCTTCATTTATTCCTTCTGTAATTGCCATTAGTGAATATGTCTACACGTATATAGCTACTAAATGATTCTGACTTGAGAGATGAAACACAGCAAGGTCATGAGGATGGGATCCTGCAGTCAGACACAGCTAGTATCGTACATTATCTTGTGTGCAGGGCATAGAAACACACTCTTTGAGCAGCATGATCACAAGACTAATCACAAACCTTTTAACAACCCCAGACATAAAGAACCACCAACTGCACAAGTTACCAGGAAACCAGCCCAAAAGCAAAGCCTTTAATAAAGCACTGAACCTTACCCAGCACAGAGGTACCTAGAGGAAACCCATCTACTTGCATAGCTACAAATGAGGAACATGGCCATGCATTACAATGTACTGATGACCAGCGTACAGAACTCAAAAGGTACGACTTTCAATATAATACCATCTCTGGAGTCAAATCAACAGACAATACTCAAAATGGATACCAAATTCACATAATTTATAATAATGGAAATATGAAATGGTGTGCAACCAAGAGTTAATTCTGCCATGAACTTGCATTAAAAGTCAAACATTTAACAATCTCAGCACTTCTATGCCAACAAATCATTACTACCTTCTGTCAAAAAAACAAAACGAAAAAAAAAACACACAAACGCACATCTATCTGCTTCATACATATATCCTCCAACAAACAGAAAAATGGATTACTGACCACAGAAAACGCTTTGTGCTGAGCTGATCACCACTGACCAACCTCTTCCTGCTCGCTCTCTATAGCTCTCGACTGGCAAGTAGATAATGCAGCAGGATTACCAGTGTGTCTCTCTCTCTAATACTGATTACTATTCAAGAGAGAGCAGCGGCAGCAGCAGCAGCAGCTGAGAGATGACACGCTGCTCTCTCCATACCTCCAGGCATTTTTCATCACTCACACAACATACGGCTGCCGTAAGCTTTCGCTCTCTCGCTCTCTGCAGGAAATCGGGACAGAGGGACAGGAGAGAAGAGGGGAAAAACAAGATGAGAAAAGCAGGAGGCGGCAGGCTTTTCAGTGCATCATATCAGCAGGCAATACAACAGTTCTAATAATGGAACCAACACACTTTGAAGAAGCGTTTCTAAATAAAAATAAAAAAAATAAAAAAAAAGCTAGATGGAGCATAATAGAAAGCAACACAGCTGCCAAAAGACACATTTTTGAGCCATTTTTAACTCAAGATAGCATCTTTACAGCTAAATAACTGCAACCTATCCCACAGTGCCCTACACTAGACTTACAGTTTTTAAAAACATATACATCTAGACACAAATACACAATTTCAAATACATAGGCTACTTGTTAAAAAACTGGGGTTAGAAAGTTTTGGGTGCATAAGGAAACATTAAATGATCAAAGAGTGCATTAATTTAATCACAAATGAGAGTAAAAACATTTGTTCGGCAAATTTTGGGATCGGCAAAGGACCTTGAGACGGGAATCAAACTTGGGTCGCCGTGAGCGGAGTTGTACTGTATGTTGGCACACTAACCACAAGGCCATTGGCCAAAGAATTCTTAAAGAAAACGTTTCTTAATTTCCATAAAAAAATAACAATCAGCAAAACTGTTATCATGATAAAAGACTCTTGATGTTTCTTGAATGATTTCTCAAGGATCATGTGACACTGAAGGCAGTAATGGCTGCTGAAAATAACCATTGAAGGAATAAATTACACCTTAAAAAAATATTAACAGGGTCATCGGATTAGGGCTGGGCGATATGTCAAAAACATCTTATCGATAATCGCCTTAAAAAAAATATCGCGATATCCGATAATATTGTCTACCTAAGTCCCACCTCCACCACACCCCTCCCCCTCCAAAACAACAAATGTGGCAATAATTAATTTGGTCTTAATTATTGCCACATTAAAGTTTGGTTTTAGTTTTCTTAGTTTGTGCTTAAACTAACAGAAAACATTAGCTTTGCTGTTATGTTGGTGTTGTTGATAATTTTCACTCTGTTCTTATCAAATTTGTGTTTGAAAATCATTTTGTGAGGAATACTGTTGAGGAAAAATAATAAAACCCAATTTTAAGTTCATCATGGTAAAGTTGGACATTCTGGCGGTGATTGCAAGAATGATAAATGCATGTTGATGCCATATAGTAATGTCTTGAATAAAATATGCTTATTTTCCAATGTTTCTCTTTCTTTTTGGCATTATTGCATGTGTAGACATTTCATGATGGTAAGTTTAATTTTCTTGATTATAACAATTGTAGCGTTGTTTTTAAACTTGTAGCCCGTTTTTAACTAAATAAAAATAACTACTTTATTTAGAAGTGGGGTAATTTAAATAAAAATTTTGTATTTTAAGTTTTATAATTTTTATTTTATGAATCAAAATACAATGGCCACAATATAATAGTCAATGCTGGGCTGCCGAAACTCCGAATGCATGCATGGTGAGGGGCGAGCTGAGATATAGGCTAGGCCCATAACAATGTCTTCATCCATTTGCAACAAAACTTTATAGTGCTATATCTTAGCTTAATTAAACAATTATACTGTATACACTTTTTAAAAAAATCTGTAAAAAAATAGGGTACTATGTGCGCTGTATATATATAAGCTTTGAAGGAATTTGCATATTTTAATTATAACTGTCATGTTTGTGGTTTTTCATTATACAGTCTGTTTAAATAAGTATTCAGAAACACATGCAGTGCTACTATTTGTCTTTTTTCTGTTTAACTTTTATTAAACTGCAGATCAAAATATAATAGGCCTATATCCTAAATAAGGATAAATGATATTGGAACGCATCTCCAAAATAATTGCATACACAGATGCACGTTGCCATTACAGTAGTCAGCGCCGAACAACAGGCAAATAAGATATAAACTGAGGTTACAAAAATGATTCAGTCAAGATTATTGAGGGATTTTCTTTTCTTTTGTTCTTTGATTAACATTAATGGCTGCTGTCAAAGCATGGATCCAATACACCCTTGTTTTCTTTCTCAATTCTTTACGTTCACTCAAGACAATACTGATTGTATTTATGGGATATTTTGATATAATTCTGTGTGTATTTGTTTATTCAAATGTGAAAGAATGCAAGAAAGAGAACCAAGTCCAGTGTTCATGTATAGAGGCGGCTTTTGTGCATGCGCTTTTTGTGTGTGTGTTCCGCAGCACAGAAAACAGTGCGCAAGTGCAGAAGTGAGTTCTATTTCATCTTCTTGCAGTTGAAATCACAATAAATGCAAATACAGGAATCGAGAAGCAGAATCAAAATTTAATTTTATAACAAGTAATTTGATTCCTGACCTTACGAATCTGATCTGATTTCCAAAATTGGAATAGCTTTTCGATTCCCAACCCTCCTACTACATTTTTTCATTCTTGCATGCAAAAAGACATGTATGGTGACTATGGGGCTATGTAAAATATTTTTTTGCAACTTACTAGGTTTATCATTTGTAATTTTTTTCCCCGATAATGTCGATAATCTACTATTACCTGACTGTCGTTTACTCCCGGCATCTGAAATGCACCCCAGATCTACCTAAATGCATCTATGTTTGCGTGAATCATTCGTGATTCAGCTTCACCTACAGAAGTAGTGAGTAGACATTTTTTTTTTTATGAATCTCTGCAAATCACCGTTCCTAGTAACGTGCTAGTCAGCAAGTTAAACAATGAATGTAAAGTTTACCATCTCTCAGAGAGCAGAGAGAGGGTGAGCAGAGATCATTTGCATTTAAAGTGACATGCATGAAAACGGCTGGCTTTGACAAGGTAAAAAGGTTGTTTTACACTACCATTGAGAAATATTTGAGAAGTATTTGAGAATATTTAATAAATATATGAGAGGTATGTTATAGACTTTTCATTAAGACCCTTAAGAATCATATCAACTTGTGGAAAATGGGCAACCGATAGCACCTTTAAAATAGAAAACAATCATTTTAATTTGTAAAAAGATTACACAATATTACTTTACATATATTTTATTTTGATCAAAATGTATTCTTGGTGAGTATAAGAGACTTCTTTCTAAAAACAAATACATAATAAAAATTGACACCAAACATTTGAACAGTAGTGAATACCACAGTTTTTATATGGATAATGGACATAATAGTACAGCTTCTATCAGCTGGAAAGGTGGAAATCTTAAAAATAAATAAATATATTTTTTTCCCTTGTTTAGTCAGTCAATGTGCATACTTTAGCTGAGTGAATGGAATACCAAACTATCAAAAAGAAGATTAGCTCTTAACTAGAAATTCTTACAGTGGCCATACACAGTGTTACAAGTTCTTCCCAGTGAAATCTACCAATTTAAAAAACAAACGGCTTGCATAGTCGATATAAAAAAACTGAGAATTCTGAAAAAACAGAGCTGTTAATTATAGGACCTAAAAACTCTCCATGTAATAACCTAGAACGCTGTCTAAGACTTGATGGCTGCTCTGTCAATTCTTCGTCATCAGTTAGGAACCTAGGTGTGCTATTTGATAGTAATCTTTCCTTAGAAAGCCACGTTTCTAGCATTTGTAAAACTGCATTTCTACATCTCAAAAATATATCTAAATTACGACCTATGCTCTCAATGTCAAATGCAGAAATGTTAATCCATGCATTTATGACCTCAAGGTTAGATTATTGTAATGCTTTATTGGGTGGTTGTTCTGCACGCTTAATAAACAAACTCCAGCTAGTCCAAAATGCAGCAGCTAGAGTTCTTACTAGATCCTGGAAGTATGACCATATTAGCCCGGTTCTGTCAAAACTGCACTGGCTCCCTATCAAACATCAAAAATCTTGCTAATTACTTATAAAGCCCTGAATGTTTTAGCACCTCAGCATTTGAACAAGCTCTTGTTACATTATAGTCCTCCACGTCCGCTGTGTTCTCAAAACTTTGGCAAATTGATAATACCTACAATATCAAAGTCGATTTTGTTACATTGTTGTTTTTCATGTTTGGTGCGTTATTTCTGGAATAACCTACCTAACATTGTTCGTAAGGCAGACACACTCTTGCAGTTTAAATCTAAATTAAAGACCCATCTCTTTAACCTGGCTTACACATACAGTAACACACTAATACGCTTCTAATATCCAAATCCGTTAAAGGATTTTTAGGCTGCATTAATTAGGTAAACTGGAACCGGGAACACTTCCCATAACACCCGATGTACTTGCTACATCGTTAGAAGAATGGCATCTTCGCTAATATTAGTCTGTTTCTCTCTTATTCTGAGGTGACCGTAGCCACCAGATCCAGTCTGTATCCAAGTAAGAGGGTCACTGCAGTCTCCCGGATCCAGTACGTATCCAGCACAGATGGTGGATCAGCACCTAGAAAGGACCTCTACAGCCCTGAATGTCAGCGGAGACCAGGACAACTAGATGAGCCCCAGATACAGATCCCCTGTAAAGACTTTGTCTCAGATGACCACTGGGACAAGACCACAGGAAACAGATGATTCTTCTGCACAATCTGTCTTTGTTGCAGCCTGGAATTGAACTGCTGTTTTCATCTGGCCAGAGGAGAACAGGCCCCCCAACTAAGCCTGGTTTCTCCCAAGGTTTTCTCTCCATTCTGTCACCGATGGAGTTTTGGTTCCTTGACGCTGTCGCCTCTGGCTTGCTTAGTTGGGGACACTTCATTTTGCAGCGATATCGTTAACTTGATTGCAAATGATTCCACAGTAACTATTAAAACTGAACTGAGCTGCATGATGATCACTGAATTCAATGATGAACTGCCTTTAACTGTCATTTTGCATTACTGACACACTGTTTTCCTAATTAATATTGTTCAGTTGCTTTGACACAATCGGTTTTGCTTAAAGCGCTAAATAAATAAAGGTGACTTGACTCCCCATTGGTATTTCTACAACAGATTGGTCACCTTTCCATTATGCTGTAGCTGCAGTAACAATTTCAGTCAGTCCTCATGAATAAGGTCAGTATGCTATGCAACTAGGGATAAACAAATTTAGAAAACACTCAGGCTTATGATTATATTTATGCTATGGCTGATATTATTTATAGTTGACTGATTTATGGCTAATATACAGGGTATGCTTTTGTAATAAGTAAATATTAAGCTTAATATCAACTGGTATTAGTTAATAGCCTATTGAAAAACACACTAAAACCAAAACACAGGTATATCACATATCTCTAAATGCAACTATAATTGAGCAAAACAAATAAAATCACAAAAATGACTATGCATAAATATAATACACAGATTCAAATACACACCACAATCCTGAACGGAGATCAAAATTTTAAATGCAGATAGCAGAGTATAAATGTATCAGTCTATATGTCAATGCAATGTCAGAAAGGATGACACTGCAAACAAAGCATGGTGTTTTTGCAACATTTATGACATGTAACGCTACAGATACATTGTTTCAGAATGCAGATATAATAGCAAGATCACCTCCTGTTGACTCCTATGGCAGACACTTACCAGAGGGTTATGTTCGAGGACTGCAGGGTTGTATGGGAAAGATTCACAGAATGCAGGGAGAGTAAAGAGAGCACTGCTGCCTGCCCTCAGAGTTGCTGCTTTGTTCCCGTAAGTGGGACACACAGGGAGCCGGTGAGCATTCAGCTGGCTGCCAACCAGCCCCTGCCACCACTTCCCCAAAGAAGAGAGAGGACGTGCTGCACGTGCAGTTCTCGCGACTTATTAGCACTCACTCGCTCGGGCTCACAATAAACCGAAGAGTTTTAGGTGGTTGAGGATGTCGAAAGCACTGCATTCACACACATTCAGAGTCTGCAGTTTCATAAGAACCACCCACTCAGGACTGACTGACAAGTAAAAACCATTCATAGCCTATTTTATGTAGTTTATACAGCTATGCATCTGTACAGCTGAGGATCTGCTCCCATAAACATCATGAACGTAAAATCAGTAAGCACACCGGTGCTTAAGACCATTGAGTGGGATCAAGAAGAGATGAGGAGAGGTTTGGAACAAGGGAAACATTTTCGAAAAGAGGAGGAAGTCAATAAGCTTAAAAATCAAATTCTCTGCACAGAGGTGGTCTTTCCTTTAGCCCAGATGGCTACTCAGCATGCACACACTCACATTAGAAGAGCATGTAGAGATGCTAAAAATCACAGTCTCCCTTGCCCTCAATGGCCTCAACAATAGGAGAGAGATTCATAAAAGGACAGTAAAGTTGATAAAAAAAAAACACTTGAAAAGCAATAAAATATAAGCAAGTAAAAAGACTATAGGGCCTTTCGCACCGCTTTAGTTTCAGAACTAAGAGTACAGTACTAAAGTACTGGGACGATTTTGCGCAAACTGTTTCTACTAGTACGCGTGTACTAGGACGTGACGTAAGCCGGTCAACAGCGATGTCATTTGTGCGCGGCGTTCAGCAATGAAAACAAAGAACAACAACGTTAACAACAGGAAGATGGAGGACGCTGTGATCGGAGCTGTTTTTTGTTGTGTCTCACAGGTTTCACAATAATGGACATGGAATGTCGATGTATACGTAAAGCGATTGAAAGAACGAAAAGGAGGACTAAGAGTCTCCAATGACAACTGGCAGTGTTACATTTGCTACAAGTGCCTGCACTTCAGCGTCCGTATATTTATCGCTGTTCGTCATACTTGCAAAATACGTTGACACAATGTTTACAGTATGTTACACGTCTATTAACGTCACGGGTAGTACCAGTTTTGCTTGTTAGACCCTGCTCCAGAGTAGGAGCTAATTTGGTTCTCGAAAAAAGCAGTCCGATACTAAAAATCGCACCCAGTTCCTGCCATGCGAAAACACCCAAAAGTGGGTAGTTCCACAATTAGTTCTGGTACTATGAAAAGGTTCCTGCGGTGCGAAAGGCCCTCATACCAGTGCATTTACTGACAACACTGTAAAGCTGAACAAAATCACTTGATGGAAGTCAAGAATCACTGCTGATTCACTGACCTACAAAACAGTTACCGTTTGCCAAAAACAGCCTGCAGCACTGTAATACCTGACCAGAGTAGAAGCCAAGAGTCTGGAGGAACTAATTATAAGCCTGCTAATCAACCTACTACAAACAAACAAAAAACACATTTCTACAATATTGAAATGCACAAATAAATGTTAAATGAATACACTGATCGACAAGCTAAAATAAACGTAGCATCATGGCATGTTAACAATTACAAAGAAATCAGATCAACTTGTTCCTTAGTTTGTAAAAAAACTAAGGCCTTTAAGTTTGAAGTTATATTTAACCTTTCAACTGCTGTCACGAACATGTAAAGCCTATAAACGCAAACATTTGCATTATAAGTAGGGCTGCACGATTAATCAAAATTAAACCACAATTATTATTAATGTGTATTTTTCAGATAAGCACGGTTCTGTGATCAGTAGTAAATCGGCCAGAGAGCGCTCTCACGCTGAAACTCCAAATATGCCCCGAAGAAGAAATTACTACACACTTATTAAATGTGGTGCTTTTCAATAACGCACGTGCTTTCAGATGGAACAGGATTTACTAAACAAAGCCATAGTTCACTGAGAAGCTAGGCAAACGATTTCATTATCGCACAATGATTTCTTCGATTTTTTTATTGCATGATTGTATCGTCTGCGATTATGAATACGATTTTGCGTAGCTTGTCAGTGAACTACAGCTCTGTGTAGTAAATGCTGCGCCATCTGAAAGCACGTGATGGAGATTTACTACTAATCACAGTACTGGCTTTACTAAAAAGATGTGCATGACAAACGCATTCGATTAATCCTCCAGCCCTAATTATAAGTATTACCACTCTTTGCATAACAGAAAAAACATCTGCCCACAGAAATGACACCTGTAATGTATAACCAAGTTAATCTACAGGTATCATATTGCTAAAAAGGCAAACTGTAAAAGGTGTACTTCAAATAAGACATATAATGTGGCCTGCTGTTTCAAAGGGAAAACTTCTCCAATACTATCCTTGACCAATCACCTGATGACAATGCCATCAGTCTGAACTAAACTACTGACACCAGCATCAAAATATTTAATAATAAACACATAAATTTCAAAAGGGTCCTCGTACCACTGGTGCTTGGGCCCTAAAACACATTCAGAAGGCCAGTGTCTTGTATTAAGGCATATTTAACCAACATTTAAGCTTGTTAGTAAATACATTAGAGCATGCAGCTACTGTAACTCCAACAGTAGAGAATGGGACTAGCAATGCCAAGGTTTTTAGTTCAAGAGATTGATCCCCAGGAATTCAAAAATGTAATTCTAGAATGCAATGCTAGGCACATGCCAAAAGCATAAATGTTTAAATGTAATGTAGAGAAGGAGACTTAGCTATTAAAAGACATACCTTGAGGCTCGACTCGTAGTCTGTGTTGACTTTAAACATCAGGCCGAGTCGCAGATGGATCTCCTTGGCTTTTGAGAAACTAGGGTCAATGTAAAGCACCTCCTGAAATGCTTTAATCGCCCTGTGGAAGAACAGAAACAACAAAAAATCTTAAGGAAGAGACATACTCATTTATAGATACAATATCATTATTAATGAATTAATAATATAATTCATCAAAAAAAAAAATCTCTGAAATTAAAATTTGGGAAATGAGTCATTTGAAGCAACAAATAGTAAAATTGCTTTGCACATGTGCTGCAAAAGGAAAAGCAGAAGCATTATTGCAATGGAAATACTAATGAAACTCGTGCTGCATGGTTGACTCCGTTGTAACCCATCTATTTATATTACATATATGCATGACATTCAAATTTATACCAGATAACAGAGGGCCACACACACAGTGGACTATTACACTTGATCTCCACCTCTGACAGAGATTGCAACACGTGGTCAGCTCAGAGCAGTGGGTTTTGCTTGCTTATACAATGTTCGCTCAGACAAACAGAGGGTGTTTTTGCTGAGCCACGGCCCACTGAACTCAATGACTCCGATCCCCCTCCTCTCCCCTCCCTTCCAAACAGTCTTTTCTGCTCTCTCTGCAGAGCATTGCAGTGTGTGAGAGCTCTGCATGACAGAACGTAAAGCTTTAGCATCATTTCTTCATTCCCTGTAAATCACATTACTCTCACAAGAGCGAACGCTATATGACACTACATAAAAGGAAATTGAAAAGATCAATAAATACACAAATGTTCATTAGATCAATTAACATGGTGACTGGCATTATAATTAATTTTTTATTATGAATTTTGGGGGGAAACCCAAAAGATAGTGGCCACGAATTTTGAGTTTGTTCTTACGACTTAATTTGTTCCCTCATTTTAGTTAAATCAAAGGTTAACAAGGGAACAAATGAACGAAACATGAACAGTAGCCACAAACTAATTATCGTAGTAATGAATTAACAAGCTGATTGAATGAATTATTAATTTTTAATATCTATTTTTTCAGCAGGACACAGGAGTATTTCAAATGTGCCAGTATTCAGTTTCTCTTTCCCCGCAGCTCAACATTCAATATAAATGCCTCACTCGTGCTGAAAATATTATTTGCTTTTCTGCCCATATACAAATGGTATGTGAGTTTCTGTGGAATATTAGGAGAAAACATTAAGATAGAGACAAGAGATGGGCTCCAACCTGTTCCCAATATTTGATGTTTAAGGATTTTGTATTGTTTCTATTTTAATGTACGTTTAAATTTAGATCACATTAAAAGCATAATTTGTATATTGTGAATTATTTGCACAGAAGATCCAGCCCCATCACAGCCAGTCACAGCCCTAATGACTTGCTTGCTTCGGTGTCTGCTGCATGTGTTTTGCGCATAAGCCACACGTACCCCCAAAACCTTGCTTAATCGACCATCAATTAAATTATCAACAACAATTAATCTATTGTCGATTCGTTACCGTTCCTAATCTCCATAGACCCAATGCTGGTTAAGTTTTATTTCCATTTGTAAATATTCATGATACTGCATCAACATCCCTCAATCACTTGTTCTTCCAGTACCACTTACACAACACAAACCAAAAATCTAGGCAAGACAGGACAACTGATTTGCTAAAAGGACTGGAAGCCAGTAAACTAAATATCATTATTTATATGTAGTCCAAAACCCATGTCACAACCAACCTAGCATGTAACCACATGGCTAATCAAAAAACAGCTGCTTTCTCTATTTCAAGACTCCACAATTAGAAAACAGAAAGGCAAAAAAAGATTATGTTAACCAGAAAATTTATGATTATAAACATAATCTGGCTAGATTATTTTATAGTATGGAAAATCAATACATAACTGCCTGGTTATAGGCTACATCTCTTTGTCTCTCAACCTTGCTGGCTTTGAAGATCTCTGAATTACAACGATTAGCAAATGAGTGAGCAAGAATAAAAGAGAGAACGAGAGAGAGAAAATGGGAAGCAGCTCATCTCAGTTTCCTGCTCGGCAACTAAAAGGCCCAGGAAGATAACCTCATTTACTTGCAAGCAAGAATCCATGACTGGGTCACATGCTCAGAATTTTCTGGACTTAGATCATTAATTTCAATGTGCAGAAACTTTAGAGTATCGGCCGATACTCTTTTTGATTTTTTTTTTTTAAATCAACGTTGAATTTCAAATTTTGTGTGTTAAACACAATCTACTAAATATAGACAACTTCATTCGAATGAAAATTAACAAATGAAAAAACACAATCAATCTATGACAAAACTACTGTTACAAACTAGGTTAGTGGATAATTTAGCAGCAAAATTTTTTCTAGAAAAATCATGAGTGCACAATTTTATAAAATCTAAACATTTAGTGAAATAACGAATAAGCGAATAAATGTTTGACTAAATCTGGTAAAATGTTACACACTGCTCTTTGTATTGTTGTAAAATAAATTAATGAAAACAAATAAATGTATTTATATATAAATATATAGCATAAAATTAAAAGATGTATATTTTTTATTTTACTGTCCTATCATAGGTCTCGTCTGACTGATACCCAATCTGGCAGAAAATGCCAGTATCGGAGCCGATACAATATCGGATTGATGCATCCCTAGTTACGATCAACAGGATTACTTGACCTACAGGACAAAAACATGACAATGTTGTTTAGACTTTCAATGAGTAATTGAGTCAAGGACCTGAAAGCTACACGTGACCTAGTCTCAGCCTCAGACGTCACACCCACGGACCGATGGCTAAACGTCTGATGCATATGGGACACAAAAGTGGAAACACTTCAGGAGTGTCGAAGTCGTCATCCGATTGGTTGAATTCTACAGGATTTCCGGGAGACGTGTGTCACATTCTTTAACGTTCTGCATGGAAACACAGATACTGTGGCACCAAACCCCCTCACTAAAGAAGAAAGCCACAGTGTTCACAACTGTGACGATGAGTGCTTTATCAGTATCAGCTAAACACTGGAGTTTCAAAAGTATGTGAAATATTTAAAGTTCGCGGCACAGAATCTTTAAAATACGTCTGAGAGTTTTACATAACGGTCTGTTATTGTGGCAACATTTCCACGCCCCAAAACGTGACGCAAAGCTAAACAAACTGTGATTGGTTGTTTGAAATGTCGGTTAAACAGCCTCATGAGCGGGCCTTGACCAATGAAAGCTGCCATGAATTCCAGACCTTCAGCTGTCAGTCTGAAGGTCTGGCTACGAGAGACTACATGCGACCAAAAAACACAACTGAACATAATGCTCCAGGTTCAAAAATAGTTATGGTGTGTGCAAAGCAAAATTAATATTTGTATTGTGTTGTTGCTCTAAATTACTCACAGAATGATTTTCATGTCACCCGTGTAAATAAAAATATTGCATAATGCTCTCCTCCATTTTCTCATATAACCGGACCGCCAAACCGGACACGTCAATAAGATCTTTCCTGATTGGCTTGCGTGACAACATCACATGAATTTTCTGCTCAGGCTGAAATTTTTTAACTTGCACGGAAGATGCAAATAAGATGTATATCGCACATTTGTGGCAACTGCGACCCCTGCCGCAAATTCATGTCTTTGTTCACTGATTCGCATTGGTGCATCAGCATAAAAGTTAACAATGCAATACATCAGTTTAAAAAAGTTTGCATCGGATACAAGTTGGCATTTTTATCTGTAGTTTCTAACATATTTGCATTGGTAAAAAAAACTATTTGTTTATATATAATTATTAGACGTGCGCTATACTTTTATTATCTCCTCTCTAAACAGCTTCTTTCAGAGTTGCATAATATAGATTAACATGGTTATCTGTCTGAACCAAAGAAATAAAAGTGAACTATCCATACCACATTGAATTGCATAGCATCACATTTTTTCCCATTGCATTGAAATGCATTGCGTTGAATCAAACTGAAATCGGATTGCACTGCATCGTAATGGGGTGAATTGGATCGCATCATGTAATATACTCGTGCGAATAATTAAATTTGCTTTTGATGTGCACACTATATCAACAGCATCTGTGACATTGTACATCACTACAGGAAAAAAAACTGACACTCAAAAAGCCTTTACCGTAATTTTTAACAGGGAAAGACAATTTCCCAGAAACAGTTCAAATATACAGTTTCAAAAGTACACAACCTAACTTCACAAAACTTAAATTCATATGCTTTAGCATGACAATATGTGATAGAATTGCTAACCAACCTTAACCTTGCCTGTGCAATGATATCAATAAACCATTAGGCACTTTTTACAGGCATTAGAGGAATAGCCATTTCATCCACCTAAACAAGGGTAATCTAAACAAGCGAAACACTAATCAAAAGGATTTTTACAAAGAATTTCTTCAAAAGAATAAAAAAATAACATTTCACATAATAAGAGCTTTATCAAATACTAGCTTGTCATTTGTGCTTTCAACCCCAGCTACTTACAAATGCAGCATACATTCCCATACCAACTGTTTAATGATGCAGATGGTTAATTTCTAACAGCTATCAACATGTCATTCCTTTTTTATCCATTATACACATCAATGTACTTTTATATGTGCCAAGTTAATGCAAATATTCTTGCTGCTTGAGCAAGCTGAATATATCTAACAGAGCATGTCTGAGGCATACCCTTACAAAACCAACATGGTATGCCTACCTTCTCTGTCCAGAATGGGCATCTGAGGGGGTGCGCTGCACTGCCCTAAGACAAGGAAAGAGGGGACCTCCAGTAGTAAATATCACAATTGCCAAATCAATACCAATATCCTATAAAATTTTATACGCTATACATTAATATAATATATAAAATTGACCTTAAAACACTATTGGGGAGGGGGAAAAAGTTGACTGATTCATGAATGAGGGAATGTGATGCTTTTCCCATAATCCTTCAAAACCTGACCACCATTCTGTGATGGTACAAGATTACAAACTGAACACAATGTTGGTCTTTGGCAGATTTAGAATGTTAAATGTAATCTAATGTAACCTGACTAGAGACAGTTTAATCATATACATTTAAATTAATCCTTATGAATCATCAATATATTTGGGGAAAAAAGCCTGTATAAACTAGTAAAGACAACTAAACTGGCCAAAAACATGAGACATTAAAAAAAAAACTCATTCAATAAAGACACTGTATATGTTAAAAATGTACAGTGACCAATTATGACCAAGCACTGTGCAAATGCTGAGAGAGACAGATATTATACCGAATCCATGAGTAATAGATATTGCATATTTTTAACAAATTTAACCGTTTTAATATTTAAGACCAAACAACATCTTTTAACTCATAACTGGACTACGTTGAACAAATCAAATGGATGTCTTTTTTTTAATCACATCTTGCAGTAATCACCTAGTACCTGAGTGTTGTGTTTTTAAGCTTCTAATGAAACAACTGAGGACAGAGAAGGTCATAAACAGTAAATTAATCAAGTGATCCTAAGAACAACAGAAATTTAAAATTGAATTTCACAATGTTTATTAAATACTTTTGCAACAAAAGTTGATGTCTATTTGTCAACACAGTTGCCACTTCTCCAGCAATGTTTTCTGCTTGCGCTTTGCTGCTGTAGGCAGCACTGCCAACTAGCATTTTGGCTGTATACTTGTAGAACGATGCAGACACACCAATACAGAACTAGGAACACAAACAACCATGCTCTAGGTTAATAATAATGGACCCAGTGAACCAAATTCATATCACTCCCTGAGCGAAAGTTTGTGGATCATATACAAATTGAAAGGCACTCTAACAACAGCCCACACACACACACACACACACACACACTTGTATTTTAGTAGACTACAAACAAAAAGAGAATGAAGAGCCCCTTTACTTTGAACCACACAGTGCATGCAGACCGTATATTTAACTGCCATCATTTTGTGGTTTAATCGGATCTCGCAACTATTTTAATTCAATTAATTGCTTAGCCATACTTTAGACAAAGCAACCAAGAGATACAGTGTCCAAAACAACACTTCAGTCATTCATCGACAGAAAGTGGACAAAAAACGAATGCACATACTTTCTGCAGTCTTTAACAACAACAACAACAACAAAAGACTGAACGCAAAAAGGGAAATAAATAAAAAATATGAACACGAGGAGAATAAAATACAGAATTTCTAATTAGTCTGTAAGCTGAGAAAGCATCAACATCACATCATGAAAAATGCTATTAGGGATGATATTTCAACAATGTTATGTTACAGATGAAAAAAAAAGAAACTAGATGGAATGGATGAGAAAACAAATGCACCACAGAACACACAGTAATTGTGTACTTACCAGTGAAAAGCATTGTAATGGAAGTAAACCAAACCAAGGCCATATAAAAAGGCAGCATTCTGGAAAAAAAAATAAAGCTGAGAGTTAGAAACATAATGAGAAGAAACTATTCATTAATACATCATAGTTGAATTAATCAGCAAAATGGCTTTCTAATAAAGGATGGCACCGTAAGCATGATTAAGGATGGTTTACCCTCACAGCGGGTCTGACACATCTGCACTCAGCAGGGGACAGAAACGCCTGCAGCTAACAAGCATGTGTTAAAACTAAAGAGGTGACAAAGTCTTCGTCTCCCGCAACCACAAAAGGTTATATTTACATAACGGAATACGCAAGACAATATGGATCGATGAAACATTATCATGTCTGAACCTCTTATCTGTGCTCACAGAGGCCAAGCGTGACTAAAACTGAAAGCCACTGCGGCTTGTCTTCCCCACAAATGCACTTTCGTTAGATGATGAAACTAGATGGTAAGTTGACGAGGTAAATAACTTAAGAATTAAACTAGAACTGGGCTATATGGTCAAACAAATACCAACCCCAGTCACCATTTTCATATAGACATTTCATATATGCAGTGCAATCCACAAAACTTGCAACCAATTTGAATTTTTAGTGAGTTTTCTACTTTAAAGCACAGGAGGAAAAGTCAAATAGCTTAAGCTAGAAAGCCAAAATATTATTACACACTTAAATGGTCAAAAAAAAATTGAAATATCCAATATGCAATCATAAAATGCAAGAAGGGCAAGAAGGCAGGATTATCAGTGAATAACAATTTATATTTCAGGCTGTTGCATTTTAACCAGAGTAGACCTACAGGAAAAAGTGTAGATAAAGCAAGAAAAATTTTGCATTTATGTGACAGACACTACATTCAAAGTACACATTTTATCAGTTCATGCATTCCAATGCACTCAAATGACAAGACTGTCACATTTTAGATGAATCCGGCTCTGTTCCAATGCAATCAGGAAGTCAACAATGACATGGGCTTTCAACGACCGGCATGACAGTGGACACTACTCATTTACAATCTACAAAGGGTGACTGTCTCACAAGACCTCGGACAGCAATGTGAAGTCAGGACAGGCGCCGAATAAAACGTGCCAGAGAAGCACGGACTGCAAAGCACATGGTTCATCACTCTGACAGGTTGATGCTACTGCACACGGGCCGCTCATCACACCTGCACAAATCACACACGGCTGTCTGAATGCTGAGACAGGACCCTTTTTAACTCCTTCAGCGCAGGCACAAATTTAGAACATGCCCTGACTCTGAGAGCAAAAAATTTAATTGGGGGAAAAAAAGAACAAAAAAAAAAACCTAAGCTTTGGAGAATGTATGAAATCTTCAACTTCCACAGCTGCGGTCTGCAATGTTTCCACTGGCAAATTTTCCATTCAGGCGTCCAAACTAAACAGTGCCAATGCAAAACAGTCATTTATAGTATGAACAGTTAGAAACTACCTAATAACTCGTATAAGAACGTTTAGTCCATCTGTGCTGGAAATCAGTTTCTATTAGCCGTATGCTGAGGCTTAACGCCTGGTATGTGAGAGATGACACTTCTACAGTTGACAGCCGTATCTGAAGTCAAATTACGTTGAAAGTTTACTCTGCTATGAAAATTTCACAGTCAAAAGCGTCACTCTTGCTCTAGGAGAGAACCCAGAACTGTCAGAGGCCAATACTGACACTCCTACAGGATATCATTTCACATTCAAAAACTTTCTTATAGACAGCTACACCTAGCCAGACTGAATTGTGCACATCAAACTGAATTGTTTTCACTAACAACAGACACGTGGAATTACATCTGATACAGGCGATGTAAAATGCAAGTAGCCATACTACAAATAGTCCACTGAGTCTTGTATATTTGTTCAGTTTTTTTTATTGTATCATTATTGCTTTTGGCGCAATGATTACGCCACCTTTTGATATTGTCTGTGACGCATTAACCCAGTGGTGCCCAATCCTGTTCCTGGAGATCTCAGTTCCAAACCTGCTTCAACACAACTTTCTGTAATTATGAAGTGTTCCTGAAGATCTTAATCGGCTGGTCCGGTTGTGTTTGATCAGGGTGGAGCTGAACTTTGCAGGAAGGTAGATCTCTAGGAAATGGATTGGGCACCGCTGCATTAGACAAATGACATATTACCACATGCATCTACAAGCACCTCCGAAAGTGGGCCTGATCCTACACAATGAATTCCCAAAACACACTGGACACTGTTAACACCTGTATTTAACACTGCCTACGTGTTGGAAGTGTAAACTCTGCAAGTGCACAACCAATGAGAATCAAGTGTCCCTCACCTTCAGGGTGGGCCGGTCTGTTTTTTGGCTGCGAGGGGCGGTGTTGTCATGCCACTGGGGCTGAGATATAGATGCTGTCCTAGGCTGCCTGCACTCATAGCAGCCCTGCCCCCGCTCTTTTTATGTATTATTTTCTCGCAGGCCCACTCGCAGGGTTGCCCGTCGTTCCGTATAATACAGAATGGTCCCGTATAAATGCTATAGCCTACGGAACACAGTTTGTCCTGTATTTGCAAGTGATCAATCCTCTGCCGTCTGCTCCCACTTCACAGCGAACGGGACTCATGCTAACAGCAAATCCCTCTCACTATCCGCATTTGGATTTTGCCAAATGAGTTTGGTAATGTAAACAACTTATTGATCATGAGCCAACATCCAATCAAAACATTCAATCTACCTGAGGGAAGACGCCTTTCACTATTGTAAGTTAATACTGTTGAACGGAGAAAAAATAGGCTACATCAACTTCTAGCCAATTGGATAAGTACAAATTCAAGGACCAGAAGTAGCCCACACTCTCTAAGTTTTCTTTAATTGAAAAATATGCATTTTCATTCATTCATAGGCTACATGGTTGCAATAATTTTAGTTAAAAAAAAATGCTTTATTGACCGATGTTAAATAGACGTTCAGTTATGCTTTCAAATTTCATGCCATTTGTATGTAAGCAATTTCACAGTATCTGCAGTATGCAGTCACAATTCTGAAATGGCACAATTTACTCAGGCCAATTACTTTTTTTTTTGTATGACATTAAAATTATTTTTAGAATAACTGTACATAAATAGGTTAAGAAAAACAAATGTGATTATTTCTGAGAACTTTTTAGGCATACATTATGGTACAGTACAAATATTTTGAGCTTCCCTTATTCTGTCCCTTATTTTCTTATAAAGAATCCCAGTTGTCCCTTATTTTCCATTTCTGAAGTTAAATGGCAACCCTAATGATGACGTAATTATCCTTTGACTCCCACGACAGAGGCACCTTGCTAAAAAAACATCAGTTGTCGAAGATATGCAACCAAAAATACAATGAATTACAAGGCTGTATGGAACAGTTCACTGCTGCAGACGTAGGCCTATACACTGAGGTTTTAATTACATTATTTAAAGAGACCTATAGTCAGTCGTGAACTAAAGTGGGCCGGTCTAAGGCATGAAACTCCAGGGCTGAAAATGAGTCCCACTCCGGCCCTGCTCACCTTCCAGTAGTCTGACTGTAAACTGTAGTATCTCTGGTATGCAGATAATGCTGAAAAGAAAAAAAAAAGAAACGTATTAAGACTGATTGTGATATTTTTTAATGACAATAAAAGAGTGAGTCAGAACTCACCTTTAGGATAATCTTCCAGCAAAAGGTTGAAGTGACCTAACTGGCAAAACACCTCTGGCTCCACTTTCCCTTCAGCTTTTAAGATGTAGACGTCATAGCAGCGAACAGCCTGCAAAGCAAACAGTAAATGTGAACACAAGTCAGAAAGACCACCTGGAGAAATCAACCAGTTTGTCTTGAACTTGGTAAAACTTTTTCCAGGACCAACCAATTGTGACTGTTACATAATTTTCTCAATCAACTACCATTCAATTCAATCAATTAATTACTACTGACATATTTACCATAAAATACCGAGGTGAAGATATGTAATGCAGAGAGATATTCGTTTGATATTTCTAAAGTATATAAATCATGTATCTCAGCACTGACCAAGCATTATGAAATATTTTGTACTCTAAAGTCTGCGTTCTAAAACATGTTGCCTAATTAAACAGCAGCCATATATATATATATATATATATATATATATATATATATATATATATATATATATATATATATATATATATATATATATATATATATATATATATAAATATAAATATAAATATAAATATATATATATATATATATATATATATATATATATATATATATAAAACAGCAGCAATATATTGGGGGTGCAATTTTCTTAAAAGAAATTAATACTTTTATTTAGCACATTAAATTGACCAAAAGTGACAGTAAAGACTAGTATAACATCACAAAAGACTTATTTTAAAAAAAATGTTGTTTTGAAACTTTCTATGCATCAAAAAAATCCTGAAAAAAAAACATAATTTCCATAAAAATATTAAGCAGCTCAACTGTTTTCAGCATTGATTGTTGTAATAAATGTATTTCCCCTGCTGAAAATAACAGACATAATATATATGTATATATGTGTGTGTGTATATGTATGTGTGTATGCATGCATATATATATACCTTATACTTTTGAACTGTAGTCAAAATTAGAACATTAAAGCTCACTTATGTGCTTTATAAAACACATTACATTTACATGTTACATTTACATCTAACAATCTTAACCGCAAATTAAATGTGGCAAATGAATGACTAATGCACCATTAAAGATCTCTTTTAACTGCTTTGGTAGAATGTTGGAGATCATTAGAGACCCATCACTGTAAATATACTAAAGCAGCACCCAATATCCAACTAGTAGTCTTCTTAACTTGTCCTGTCAGTACCCTTCAAAGCTCTGATACGCCTACAAGGTCACCCGAGTTGAACAGAACTGAAGGTCATAGAAAAGGTTAAACAACACTGGTTATTTTCTTTGACACAAGACATTCAGAACACTAAGGTTTGCATTCGGTTTTGTCGTCTATGTGTTTTGGAATATTTCACTTGGTGTGTTTTAAACTGCTAAAACATGCACTAGGCAGCAGAATATGAAATTGCAACACATACAAATTTAACATTCAGACTAACCAATGCAAACTTTCACATACTGAATAACTGATTCTTGTTTATTAAGAAAATCTATGTTTTTCATTCAAATAAAACACAGACTGTGAAATATCTTGCATGAACATTTTCTTTTTAGACAATATCTAGGAACCAAATTAACTTCAGTATAGTCAGTGCTAAACAGATGAATACATGTTCTAGTTAAACTAAACTGAAATGCTTGTTTAACCGCTGTGTTCACAAGGTTTTTAAAGAGGTGCTGGCTGTATCTGGGACACTGAACATTTTGACAGACGCGGCTAGCTTGTGGGAAGAGTACCACAGCAGCAGACAGACAGACAGACAGCAGCAGAGTACTGAGGGATGCGCACGTCTGTTTCTACATGAATCATCCCTTTCTTCTCAGAGCCACCACAGCCTCCAAATGTCTGGCCCATGGCAGAGATGTAATTAAACATTCCAGCGTCTATCTCTACTGTCTATAATTACTATTATAGTTATCATTTTTTATATGAACGTCACTATTTTTTAAGACGCATCAATTATTTACGGCATTTCTTGTGGAAAATGAATGTCTATGAACAATAAATGTAAGCTTTTAAAATAACTGTTTTTCAGTATAGTTTTGTCTACGAGCTTACATTTATACTTTAGTTTAAAAAAAAAAAAATCAAATTAAACTTTCACAGGTACATGGACTTCTTAATCTTTTCTCTTCATCACTTTACTGCAGTTCATGTTTACTTCATGGGTCCTACAATTTTTAAAACAAAATTATATGCTTTCCTATAAACAACAGACATAAGTATAAATAAAAACAAAAGTCCTTAAAACAAATCAAGTTACACAAAATATCCAGCACGACGTATCGCAACAAATGCTGCTTGCAAAGTCAACCTGCTCGGCCGTAATGACAAACCCCTTCAGAAGTACTCAAATCTGCCAAAAGCAATGTTAACCCTCACACAAGTTCTCGTAAGCTACTTGATTACTGATTTATTGAAAGCCTGGGTGTTGAGATAAGACTGAAAAGAGAACAGTAGCGTTCAAATGACTCTCCTCACATGCAATTAGTTGGTTAGCATCATGCTAACACGTAGCCGCTGCCTTGTAAACCACCGAGATCAGAGCTTTAACCTTCCCAGTTCATCCTGAAACACTAAACTAGCCTACAGTCTGGTCTAAGATCGGCTAAATAAGTTCAATAATTCACAACTTTGGCCTAACCGAGTATGAACAGCTCGGCTAACTTAGCTAAACTTATACACGGAGATTGTTTATCACTATCAGACGACAGACGCACCTTCTGGCTCAGTCAAAAAAATAAAGTATAAGACACGTTTCTCTATAGTTATGATAATTCATTAAATCAAAACAACCTTCGACTGCTTGACTGATATTCAAATGGTGGCAGACGAATAAAAACAGCCCCTCAACTCTTCATTACAGAGCAGCACTGAAGGAGGGTGAACGAGGTCATAAAAGACGAAAACGGCTTTTTACAAAACGAAGTCTGACTGCTGTTTACGTGCTGTTTTCAAAGCAGATTAATGTTTAAAATAACCACCGCAGAGCATCTACAGATCCCCATCACTGACATGCACTGCAGCCTAAATCAAGTCAGCTTCTCTGGTATAGCACCTTTGACGAAACTCAAATCAGTTTCATGAAAAGTTAACATTTACAATATCCTTCTATCGCCATGCAGTCTTATTTAGCAGATTTGAGCTGGGCGACAACATAGTTTCAATTTGCATCGAGAAGCAATCACGCAGATATGATATTTATTGCTTTACCTGAGTTTATATGTATGCGGATGAAGTTGGATGTACTATATACAACTTTTAATATATATATTATACTGAGCGTCTTTTTAAGTGTATATGTATACATCTGTTTACAGCATTATAAAAGTGTCACGCGCACTGCATTATTCTGTACAATGCAATGGTTGTCTCTGTGCATTATTCTGACTGTGCATTGCTGCTCTTTAATAAAGTATATATTTATGTCTACACAGACCCCCTCGAGTGTCACTGTATACTGTGTTGTATCAATATCACGCATTTTTTCTGTGCAATACAAGTATGCTTGCAGAGTGATGTGATATGATTTGCAGAGTTATGTCTATCTGTCTCCATCAGTGTCATATACTCATCATACCTTTAACAGCAAGGCCTTCGTTCTGGCGCCATCTTCATGAAGCCTCTGAAATCCAAACAGTGTGCTGCAAATAGAGGACAACACAGGCGGTTCCGCGTTACTTTACCTGCACCGCATTCGTTTGCACCGCTTCAACATGCGGGGAAGGCTCGTAAAAATGCACGGAGGGTCATCGGTGCAAGTAAAGGGGTTTAACTGACCTGTCTACGCCGGCTAAGCGCTCTCTTTCTTGCGGCGTAAGCTTCGGAAAGTCCTCCTCGGCTTCACTCGCTGTTCCCGCCGCCATTTTCTTTTCCTCATCACCATCACCAGCAGCAGCGCGAGCTACAGCGGCCACCGACACTCCGCACGATTTCATAGACAAAAAAATCCGGCGAAAATATCTACGCACCGCAAGCCGAGCACCTTTTTCTGCTGGATCTAAACGCAAAAAAGAATAGACGGAAAATAATTTCCTCGGAGCACCCCCTTTTTCACATTGTCCTCGCCATAATGAGTCGCAGGTTCACCAAAATGCATGCAGAGCGAGCAATGCAGGATTTAACGGCAAATTGTTATTTAGTAATATCTCAAACTTCCCCCTAGTAGCCAGCTCAAACTTGTTATAATTGTGTCACTCAAGCGAACCCACGCCGCCGCCGTCGGAACGCCTCCTCTGCGGCTTCGGCCAATGGCTGCGTTCGGTTGAGGACCACGTGACCGGCCTTGTCTCGGGATCCTTCTTTTCATATAAACTTTCAAGGGGGAGGGTGAATAACAAACCCCTCAACTTTACGCCGCATCTTCGCCTGCTGTGATTGGCTCACCTGGATTTATTATGATTACGTAACACCGACATCAAACACGTGATTGGCTCAAGCATCTGTCTGTTTGAAAACTCAGGGTTTTGAGGATTTATGGAAAAAGTTGCCTGAATTCTACAGTTAATAGGCAGTTTGTTACATGAGCTAGTATGATTTTTATTACTCCAGATTATGTGGCAAATATGAAATATTTGGTTACATGATTTATTTTTATTTATTTCTTATGTACATACAATTTAACTCAGGAATCTGTCATTATTATTATAGTATGGTAGTGAAATGTACTGTACCGTACTGTATTTAATTTTATTGTTTGTAGTTATCAGTTATGTGTTTGTCTAATGGTGTAATTCCTAAATTTCAGATGATAAATATCCTTCTATTATATCATATCACATACAATATCATCCTCTCCTATCATGTTCTACCCCATCTTGTCTTATCCTATATTGTCTTCTTCTTTCTTTCTTTCTTTCTTTCTTTCTTTCTTTCTTTCTTTCTTTCTTTCTTTCTTTCTTTCTTCCACTATCCTCTTTAAAGTTATTAGATATCTCTACATCCTTCAAAATACTAAGCAAAAAAGTAAAAAAAAAAGAGAAGAAATAACTAATTATTTCTCTTATATTTACTCCCTTGCTTAAGGATTATTATTATACAAATACTACAGTGTTTCTTATTACATTAAATTAAGCCAGCTTCAGGCAGTGTGTGTAAAAGGCCTCTGATATTGTAGGTAAACAACATTTTAAAATGTAAAATTATCAAATTTACACTTGAAATAATTTGCAGAGTATTTTGTGAATAACGCGTACAAGCGATCGCAGCAGTCAGTGGACAGTGGTCGCACGTAAAGTGCGCAGGATTTTGCGTAGAGCTGCAGCGGTTTGAGCAGAGCTCTGTGAACGAAGCCTCATAAAATGGCGGATCGCGGTGAAGGTAAATAAATTGGCCAGCCAAACATTTGAAGAGCCTTGGTGGATTGACAGCGTGTTTATTTATCCATACAGGTTATATGCAACGAGATTCCAAGAGTTTGCAATGTAGCAGAGCAGCAAGTGATCGGTTATTATTATTATTATTATGCGGACTGTACAGATATGTGGCTAAATCTCTCTGAAAATCCACTCATAGGGTTTTAATTCTCTTTCTCATTCATGTCTTTTTACCTGTATGTCGCTGAATACATTCAGAATAGAGCCTTGCTCTCAGGTTTGATGTTTCAGTGTAAGGTGCGATGGTTGGTGACCTTATTATCATTGTTAAATACCTACGGTTCGTGCTGTTTCTTAACTTTCTTTGTTTTTAAATCAGATCATAAAAGGGTTAATCCAAAATATTAAAGAATGTAAAACCGGTTGTGGACCTACAGTTGGTTCTTGGGTGGAAATACACGAATAATATGTATATCAATTGCTTACCAATGCAAAACAACATAATAAATTGTATAAGGGTGTATATTCACTTGCGTCCATGCTGATTTTGTAAATATACAATTGTATAACTTTCGTTTTCAGATGTAGATGCAGAGAGTGAAGATGAGTTATATGAGGTGGTTAACATCACAGATTATGCCAGGAGGCATCAATGGTGGAGTCTTGTTTTTGGGAACAGTACAGGACCCATTGCAGAAAAGTACTCCGTGGCTTCACAGATCATGATGGGCGGAGTGACAGGATGGTTAGTGTCAATACAGATTAAGAAACCTGTGCTATTTCTTATGTGCTGTAATATTTGATTCACCAACTTCAGTATTCTATTCTACATGTGTGAAATAATGCATACTAATAAATGCAAAATTACTTTGTCCTCCAGGTGTACTGGTTATCTTTTTCAGAGAGTTGGAAAAATTGTGGCTACTGCTGTTGGAGGGGGATTTCTTTTGCTACAAGTATGGATTATTAAAATGCTTGCATCATATGTCGTAGCCAATACCCAAAGTGAAAATGTGCTTAATGTTTACTCACTCTCAGGTCATTCATTCATGTAGATGTGTTTCATGTAGATTGCTCACCGGTGGAGCCTCTGCTGTTGGGTTCCGTCAAAGTGAGAGTTCAAACAGCTGATAAAAACATCACAATAATAACAATAAAACAAAACTTCAGTTCATCATAAACATCGTATGAATTGAAAATATGTGTGTTATTGTAATAAACAAATACATCATTAATTCATTTTTAACTTCAAACAGTTCCTTCCGGCCAAAATACAAGGCTTCTATCCATAATATTGCTTTTTCATTCTGACGGCACCCATTCACTGCAGAGAATCCACTGTTAAGCAAGTGTTGTTACGCTAAATTTCTCAAAATCTGGATGGCCTGAGGGTGAGTAAATTTTCAGCAAATTTTCATTTTTGAGTGAACTATTCCTTTAAGGGTTTATTATGCTTCTATGTCATCTTAAGTGGGGGAAAAAATCTTCCATTTCTCATTTCAGATTGCCAACCACAGTGGCTATGTGCAGGTTGACTGGAGGAAAGTGGAAAAGGATGTCAATAAAGCAAAAAAGCATTTGAAGAAAAAGGCAAACAAAGCAGCCCCTGAGCTCAATTCCTTTATAGAAGAAGTGGGTATTCTTTCCTGCATCCGTCATAGCGTCATATACCAGTCTACTAGCTATTTTGAGCTCCCACAGTTCAATAAAGCATTTTGAATTATTATTTAGTGTAGGCATGTAACACTTTAGAAAGTTGTCACTTATCCTACATTCTGTAAATGGTGTATTTTTCTTACAGTCGACAGAATTTGTGAAGAGGAATATTGTTATCTCGGGTGGATTTGTTGGAGGATTTCTGCTGGGCCTGGCATCCTAAATGAAACCTGGATCTACTGTGTTGCCACTGATATAAGTAGTCTGTACATTAATATTCTCCTTTATGTCGGTATCACAGCGATACAACACTGAAACTTGATGTATTGTCTGAAGACATTTGCTGAACTGTTGTTCTAAATATATTCCTCTACAGTGCTGTTCTTAACTGTACATCGCTTAATCATCCTGATGAAGAGAGAGATATCGTGCCAATAACTTTATAGAAAATTGTTGGTGTGGTTTTATGTTATTTTAAATTTTATTTTGCATACTCTTAATAAGTAAGACATCAACATGAGGTCTGTTACATTTACAGCTAAAGTGTTTCTTATTGTATTTTGTTTTTGACAATACATTATTTGAGTTAGTAATAGATAATTTCCATAATATTTATTTGCATGTTTTTGAGTGTTTTACTTCATCAATTTCTTTTGTTTTAAATACACAGAATCACCCACCAGTAACATGTTTGTGAAAGTAATAAAAAATTATGGCTTTCTGGTTGTTTATGGTTTATTCATGTTATGATTTTTCCAAGGGGGAAAAAAACTTCCACACAAAACAAAAGCATGGACTTCTTTACATGCAGTTATATATATATATATTACAGATTAAGTGCTTTAATAAGAATTTGGCCACCCAGTTAATCTTGATAGATTATGCAGTAATCTAGTATGTTCATAAGTAATTTATATAATCTCAAAAAAATATATTTCTGACCGTCCTCTCTGTCTGTCTGTCAATGCATGGTACGCGTTATGAAACACAGAGAGATATTAAAAACTGCACAAAACAAGAACTTATTACTGATATACCTTAAATTCGGTTTGTGTCTTTCAAGCGAAATCATATTTAAACTGAATACCGATGAATGTACTGTCACGTGATCTGCGTTTCGTTGCCTAGCAATAATATTTGCAAACAAGTTGTTACCTTGGCAACCAGTTCTCAACAGTCTGGGGTCGTCCTGCACTGAGAAGATCCACATCGCTTGCTACTAATGATGGCGTTACCAATGTTGCCCGGAAATTCAGTCAATAGAAATGTAAGTGATACCAAAATTATCTATAGAAATTTTCTGTCTGTGTTGAGGGAAAATAACTTTATGTGAATAAGGGCTGTTTAAGTATTGCTAGCTATGTTAGTAGAGCGGTTTGCTAATATTTACTTACAAAACTGAAAATATTGAAAGTGCGCGTGTGTGTAGTATCTACTAACGTTATTTTATTTAACGTTAACTTAGTTAGTTAGTTAGTTAGTTGGCGAGTGCATGTAATCATTGCTGCCTAAAACGTTGAAAGTGGTGCCAAATTCACAACCTGTAACGTTAGTGTAGTTCATTCTATGTTTTTAACCATTTATTAAGGAGGAAAACCAAAAAAAAAAAAAAAATGAAACACGTAAAATTAAGTACAGATTACATAAGTTAAATTGATAGAAACAAAGATTCTGTCATAAAATTATGAAAACAGTTTACAGTGTCATTTTATTTTCTCTTCATTATTTTCTAGCTTGGAAAAGAGAAGTTTCACAAATCTCAGCATTTTGATTATTCAAATGGAGTAGCCATGATGGTCGGGTCAGAGAAGCCAGGCATTGGAGGAGAGCTTCTCCTGGGGCAGAGCGCGAGACCCAAGTATTCACTTTTTCCAAAGGGAGAGGGCAGCAATGCTCCGGCATGGGTTGCTTTTGACAAACAGGTTTTTCATTATTATGAGGGAACATAATATAGCCATTTTACCTAGTGCTGTGCAAAGTATATTAACTTTCCACGCTGTTTTCTTACCCGGGTCCTGTGTTTTGATGCTTATTTCCAAGAAGCTGTACCTCAGAGGAGGGAAGAAAAATACAGAGTGCGAAAGTGCAAGATTTACTTCTATCTGGAGGATGACACCATACAAGTAGTGGAGCCAGAGCTCAAAAACAGTGGGATCCCACAGGGTAAACCATCAGAATCAAATGTATAGCATCCTGATTAATGACAAACCAGTAAAAACATCCTGTTTAAATCCATCTGTTCTCCTCCTGTGTAGGAACCCTGATTCGGAGGCACCGCATTCCTCTCCCAGCTCCTAAAGATGATTGCTTCTACAATGTGCACCATTTTAACATCAATCAGGAAATAGTGTTCTATAACAGAACCTTTATGATTACGGACTGTGACCCCTTCACACGCAACTTCTTGATAAAAATGGGGGTGCGTCTAATCCCCCCTGCTTCCACGCCAGCAGATCCCTATGCCACACATCGACAGGAGGTAAGAAAGCACCATGTATCTATATAGCGATATCAATACTTCAATATTATACTGTTTCTTTCCCTCTCACAGATGGAGGAGAACATGAAGCCACTGCGGCCGTATGAAAGAATAGACACCCTGAAGCAGTTTTTGGAACATGACCGCAAAGTCCTGCGCTTCTACTGCTACTGGAATGATACTGAGAGCATGTTTGGAGACTCCAGAGAGCTGATCTTGCATTACTTCCTGGCAGATGACACAATGGAAATTTATGAAGTTGTCCTTCCAAACTCTGGTCGAGATGCTGTCCCTAAATTTCTGCACAGGGGAAAGCTTCCCAAGGTCTGTAAAAAAAAACAGCACTGCAAAAAAAATAAAATAATAATATTTACATATCCATAATTTATTAACAGATCTTGATAATAAGAAGAAATGTTTCTTGAGCACTAAATTCAGCTTTGTTATCACATTTTAAAATATATTCAAATATAAAGTTGTTATTTTATATTGTTATAATATTTCACAGTATTACTGTTTTTACTGTATTTTGATCAAATAAATGCAGAGGTGATGACTTCAATGAATGTGTTTGAAAAATCTAAAATTAAATGGTTACTGTTCAGTCCAGTTTAGGGGTTATCAGTTCCTCTCTACTCTTTTGCTTGGACAAATTTCTCCATCCTCCATGCCAAGCTTTTATCCAGACTGACAGGGCTGCCTGAAAGAACATCCAGCTTCCCTAGAGCACTTTTCAGTTTCCTCCCTGCTTGTTTTGCAGTCTAAATTCATTATGAAGGAAGAAGGATTTTTTTCTGTTGTCATGTAGTCTTGTCACTCATTCTGTTGCCTCTCACTAAATGTCATCTAAATAGGTTTTGCGGGAGTCCCCCAGTGAACAACTAATAATGAACCCATTAGCAGATTTCACTTGTCCTTCAGTTTTGTCCTTGAAAATTTCAATTACTTTGCTCTTGATTGTGTCAAACAGCACGCTCCTATTCCCAAACATCAGCCTGGAGAAATAACAGACCGCACAGTCCTCAATGTATTCGGACCAGTCGGACAAGGAGGACGCTACATTTTGGATAGCCTCAAGGTAAGTACTGACTAAAAAAATGGTCCATTATCAATGCCCTTAGGAATTTCATAGCAATTGTTTATTGTTATAAATACAATTTTAAAATTAGTTCAGTAGTCAATTGTTTAAGTTTTAATTGACTAGTATGTCAATGTCTCCTTAACATTTTACAGACTGGAGCAGTAGAAGAAGAATTCTACAAAGACTGTGACCTGACCATTGGAGGCGTCATTAATGTGTGGGGTCGTAGGATGTTAATATGTGACTGCGACAACTTCACTAAAGAGTATTATCGCTCTAAATATGGTATTGGTGAGTTACATCATGCCTCAAGGGGAGGCAGTAGTATTAACGCTTTTATATGTGATAACATTATATTTGATTCATGTCCTAATTCATGATTTGTGGTTAAATAGCTTTGTATGAATGAAAATAATTTAATTCCAGGCAAAAGAGACCAACTTTTTTATATTATTAAGTATTTTTACTATTATTAGTATTTTTTATTAGTAGTATTTTTATAGTATAAAATAGAACAGGAGAATAGATTATTTTTATTATTATGCGGTTTTAAAAGAGGGAGGGGTTTGGCACCGCTCTTAATGACCACATGATGTCAGTATTGAGTTTCACCTGTGACTTTAGAAATAGAGTTCATATTTATTTTGATTGCTACAAACACTCTACACTACAGCATTTGCAATCTTATGCTCTACAGCTTTTTGTAGTAAACTGAAAAGTAAATTTACATACCCCAACCCCTCATTCTCTGTACACATCGCAGCTGTGTGGTCTGACAAGCTGTTCATTATTTTCAAAGTCTTCCTGTCGTAAATCCCACGTCTCTATGAGAGCCTAATGCTCCCTAGTGTGCTTTCATCTCTGTGAATAACTGTCGGAATAACACGCATTGAACGACAGAAGACTAAAGGAGCAGAACTGATTGACACCTCAAGGTGACTCAGTTTTTGGACAGCAGATATGAGCAATGACCAGCCTGGCCTCTTTATCTTCAAAAGCCCGGACATGAGAAGCACACGAGTTCCATGCCAGCGGTAACACAATACGGGTGCGCGTGCATCTGTCTGCTGCGGCGTTATGCTGGCCGAAGAGATCATAGCATTAGTTACACATGAGCCTAATGGAGCCGGGTTGACATATGCTCTGATGAAGCACTTGTCCGTTTCTCAGAGGTTAAGAGGTTGCTGATTGAATTCATATGAGTAAACGCAACCTGCCTGGCCTCACTTCCGGTTTTCCATGCATATGTCTGCTTAAATGTGTGTGTGTGTATTTTTGATGTTTTCTTCCTGTGTGGCTTCACAGAGGACTTCACACCTGTCTCATACCAGGCCTCGTTCCCTCCTAAACCAGCCAGACAGGTGCCACCCTACACTGGATTTGGATCTGAGGAAGATTCGCTGTGCTCCTGTCAGGGTTTGCTGCTTAAACCTCCACAGAAGGATTTCAAGAAGCTTATGGAAAAAGACAGGTAACCAGCGGAGCTAATATCCCTTAGGACATCTAGAGTATATGCTTGCCTTTCATTTAAAACCATTAATATTAGATCAAAACAACATGTCAGGCCCTAACTGGCTTTCTGATCATTTTGATAGAAGACATTAGACCCTTGTCTGTCCTACTAAAGTCATCCTTCATCAGTTAAGTGCAGCTCTTTGCAATACAGCACATGGATGAACACATGCCCTTTATAAATAATCAGAAGCTCAAAAGCCATCTCACTATACTTCCGATGTAAAACACACTTTTTCAAGTCAGTTTATTATTATACATTGTTTTCACAAGTGCTTTGCTTCCAAATATAATCCCAGAACCAGTATCATGCTGCAAATTACTGTCTCGCTCAATTTGCTTTGGACAATACAATGTCAGACATTGGCAGGCTTTGAGTTTGAAGGAAAAAAGAATGCTCTTCTAAGTGAAACGTTCTTTTATAGATAGTAATAACCTCAAAGCAGCTAAGTGACAGGACTAAACACACATTGAATAAGCAAAGAAACTTCTTGAATGTAAGTAAGGAACCAAGACCCATCCTGATTTTGTAAGCCTGGTGAACTAAATATTTAAAGAACAGTCACTGTAAGTTGGAAAGAGAACAGATCCAAACTTTCTAGCAAATTTAGGGAGTCCATTAGTATAGTGAGCATATAAGAAAACTTGGCACAAGTGTGTCATATGCAGTTTGGTCTGTTCAGTCTATGAGGCTGTGTCAAGTCAGAATTACTTGTCTGCAGTGTCACATGATCCTTCAGAAATTTACATTTACATTTACATTTGGTCATTTAGCAGACACTTTTATCCAGAGCGACTTACAAATGAGGACAATAGCAGCAATCAAAATTAACAAAAGAGCAATAATATGCAAGTGCTATAATAAGTCTTAGTTTGCTTAACACAGTACATGTAGCAAGGTTTATTTTTATATTATTATATAATAAATAAAAAGGAAAACAGATTAGAAAAAGAATAGAGCAAGCTAGTGTTAGAAGCCTTTTTGGCTTTTGTTTATTGTATAATAAATAGATTCTAAAGGGGGGGGCATTCTATTATGCTGATTTGTGCACAAATTTGTATTCTGAAGAAGAAGGAAAGTCATACATGATGGGAACATCTTGAGAGTAAATAAATAATTACAACATTTTTAGGTTTGGGTGATCTCTTTAAAATAACCATTATAAAAATAAAATCATCAAACTCTAGTGAATTGTTTGGATGTTTTATTCAGTGTACAAATGGTATAGGATGAATAAATACTTTTTACAATGAGAATAACTATTCAGCTCAAACTAATTTCAAAGTGTAGGCAAAAACATGGTGCGTCTACATGATTAGTATGAATTTAAAATGTCAGATCAATGATAAAACTTTTATTCTATTCATTCCTGTCTATTGTAACAAAACATTTCTCAGCTAGATGATAAATGAAACTTTTTTCTCAACTTTAGGCAAGGTCTGGTAAGCAATGTGTTGAGATTTGTGGCGAAAATGCTTACAGACAGTCCTGTCGACAAGGAACGTGTTTTTATCATATATTTCTACCTCAGTGATGATACCATAGCCGTCTTTGAACCTCCTCAGAGAAACTCAGGTACTGACGTCCTGTTCCTTTACATTCAGATTAGATACAAACATCATTAAGATTATATCTAATGTAATTCCATTGTTCTTGTGTTAGGTGTGATTGGGGGTAAGTTTTTAAAGAGAGGTCAAGTGAAGAAGCCAGGCCAGGAGCTGTTTAAGAGTGAGATGTCCGAGTATTTCACAGCTCAGGATTTGTATGTGGGAGCTCGGCTGGATCTGAACAATCAGCCCTTCCAGCTGCTGGATGCTGATGAATTTACATTCAGCTACATGGAGCAGCATGCAGATGAGGTAACACACAAAAATCATAAAGTCTCTTCTATATTTATTCAAATTGTTTTACACAGAAACTTCATTGAAATCCCTTCACTTATGTTTCTCAATTACTTAGTTCCCCAAGGCCAACATTGGCACCATTATTAGCAAGGTAAAATCCATCAGCGAGGAAGAGCAGAAGAAAGTAAAACAGTTCTTCACCATGAGTGACCCAAGCAGCACTGGCTTCATTCCATATGAGTCATTTAGGTAAGAAGGCAGCCAAAAATACACAAATAAAAGGTACATAACACCTTGTTCTAGCCTCCCATATAATTTATTTTGAGTGCAATTTTGGCTTAGACTCACTGAATTTGAGATTTTATTGTGGGTGGGATTACTTACAGAAATAGAACTGACTTGCAAAATGTCCTGTCACAGTTGTGGCTGCCTGGGGACAAAACTTGGAGTTCTTTTGGTGGCTGTGCCTGGTTACAACATAGTATAAGAAACAAACTGTACTAAATTCTGATTCCTAACATACACATCATGGTTTTGTCATTAAACACATAGTCAAATAAAAGCAGTAAAAGCCCTGTTGAAAAAAAAAACAGCACATTCTGGTGGTTAGGTATGTTTTGAAGCATGGCAGCTGGTTCAAGCTGGTTTAAGCTGGTCCTTAGTTGGTCACGTGCTGGTCCTAAACTGTTTCTAAGCAACTAGCTCCTGCTCAGGACCAGCTCATAACCAGCTTAAACCAGCTCATGACCAACTAAGGGCCAGCTGCTAAGCTTCAAAATATGCGTACCCGTACACTGTTTAGTTGGACAGTGCACAAGCGTTCTGTAATGGCTGTGTTCTTCACAGGACTCTGTTGGCTGAAATGGACGTTCAGTTGTCTGAACACGAGATCATAACGCTGGGTCGCAATTATTCATTGCGGGAACAACCAGAGGTGGACTTGAGCCTCGTGCTTGCTGTGGCTCAGGATCAGCTAAAGAAGAAAAACTTTGAGAACTTCACAGATATGATTCGAGCCTTCACACATGAGGACCGGGACAGGTAGCACTCAAGCAGGGTTCACTTTCTGTCTCAAATCTAACTTTTTAAAGTAGATTTTCTGGTATTTAATTAATTGTGCACATAAGGCTGTCAGTATATGATTTATTTGTGAGTAGTGTTACAAATTTCAAAATTCTACATTTAGAATTGGCTGCTTATGTTTAGTTTCAAAATGGCATACTTTTTGTGCATTCAGTTCCTCTTCTAAGGAGGGGAACCAAAATAATATCAAACATTTTACTACTATTTACAATACATTTTACTTTATAATATTGTTTTGGTTTACATGTTTCCAGATTTTAATAAAATTTTGAAAACCATATTTTTTCATATGGTCTTAGACATTTGGACCCCACTGAATTTAAACAAAATTGTTCTCATAAATGAATGTTAACTTTGTGCTAATATATATTTCCTCCTGTTTTCTTCAATCTGTTACTTGTAAGCACCCTGTCGCAGTATATGCACATGACCAAATGTATATAATAACAAATCAACACTGACATAAACAGGCATTCATACAGAACCACAAAATCAGTCCCCGTTGTTCTCAGCAATTCAGAGTCACGCAGGCACTGATGTGGACCACTAACAATCACGGTGAGGTAGAATAACCATCAATCTGCTTTAGATTGAGGGGGTACGATTAGTTCCAGCGGTTCAAGTGAAGCATTGGAAACAGATGAAGACCTGTGGCATGTTGCAGGCAGGGGAAATAGATGAGGAAGAATGCCCACAGGTCAACGTGCTTGTCCTGTTTATGTGGCCCTGTGGAAAGTTTAGTTATTTTACGATGTTCTGAAAATAATGAACCAGGAATGTCTGCAGCTGTCCGTCATGAACTCCATAAGAAAACTGAATATGATAATAGTTTTTGAATAAATTATTTTCTAATGTATTTTAGAAATTATGTACCATTCAAAAATTGGTCAATACTTTATAAAGAAATGAATTCTTTTATTCAGCAAGGATGCATTACATTGTTTAAAAGTGACAGTGAAGCTATTTGTAGCATTGCAAATTGTTAATTGTAACTCAAATAAATACTTTGATTTTTTTTAAAAGAGATTGGAAAAAAAAACTTCATTCTAAAATGTAATAAATTCTACAGATTATGTATGTTGATTTATGTTGATTTAATTTAGTTAATAGAAGTTCATTGATAAAGAAAATCAATTTATGACATTTTTTTGACAGCATCCTCATTTGAAAGCATTTTTACACAAGTGCCTAAAACTTTGAACAGTACTGTACCTTTGCAGGTAGGTTTCTTGAAGCATCTTGGAGACGTTGCCTCAGTTCTTCTGGATTTAGTCTGTCTCAGTTTGTTCTGTTTCTTCACGTCATTCCAGACAGACTGAGACTGGATGATGATGAGGAGATCAGATCTCAGTGTGGTGCACTGGGTGTTGTCAGACTCTTTGTGCAAACAAAAATCTCACTGGATTATTACAATTAATAGTGAAATGAATGTTTGGAAATGTAAACTGATATTTCCTACTGACACACTACAGCAAAAGATAGAAATAAGTGACTTAAAACCTTAAAATACTAGTGTTCTAATAATTTATATTATATATATATATATATATATATATATATATATATATATATATATATATATATATATATATATATAGAATGTGTTGGGGTGAGTTACTCATTCTTCTTTCTGTCTACTCAAATGGTGCTACTGTAGATCTGGACACCTCTCTTCTAAAGAGGCACAGATCATCTTTAAAGCCTTCCGACTGCCCCTGTCTGATGACCTACAACGAGCCCTCCTCGAAAAGTAGGGTCAACAAAGCAAAACTCCCATTTATTTTTTCTAAAAAACATTTCACCACAACACATCCTTATTTTCTGCATTTCTCATGTACGCATCCAGGTTTCAAGACGAGTCTGAGAAGATCGACTATCACGCCTTCCTATCAAATATCAACTGGAGAGAAAACCCCGCCCCTGCTGTGCTTCCAGATGTCACTGTGAAGGTGAGTTTAAAAGCAGTCTGGATGACTCTCAAAAAAACAGTCCATTTTTTCTATCAACAAACACATATTTTACGACGTCATTCTTTGACTTTTGCTAAAGCGGCCACATGCACATGAGAGTGTTTGTGTCAGGGTGCTGGCCCTGGTAACCTTTTGCCCCACAAGCTTTGAGCACCTCCAAGCCTCATCACAAGTAAATCAGACTTGGGAAAAACCCACTCAACAACTACTCTGAAGTGGAGCTTTTATTACAGTGCAGTAATTTAGCATGTCTCCTTGGAGCCTAAGCAGAACCATCTGCTTACTGACTCGCAATGAGAAGCCTTCCAGTTGTGCTGGGTCTTAACAAACCAGCAGGGGGAGCCAGCGGTCGATTTGTCTGAATAGTTTCTCACTGCGATATTTTCTATGTAATCAAGGCTTGTAGGACCATACATAGCGATTCCAAGATGGATCTATAAGATCAAGCCAGGCTGTGTGATTCTGTGTTTTTTGCTTTGTTGCTCATTTCGTTTGTCATAGCTCATTTCACTGTGTTTATTGACCGCTAAATTTGCCAATTTTCAGCCATTTCCTGTGGCCCTCACTGAACCTAATCTAGCAGCCATTACAATGGTGAATTGCCCTGCATTTATCAAATACTTCTCAGTATGAAAGAAAGAAGAACAAGACCACAAGACCACACTGAAACTGTAAGGATCGATCGGTCTGTCTAATCGGTCTGGTCTAGTGACTAGAGCCATGTTTTATAAAAACCACATGAAGCTCTGTGCATAAAAAGTATGTATACTTGCTATATATTACATATGTGAAGGGATAACCAGATGCCTTGGATTTCCAGGGACATTTTTTTTCCTTTGGTGGCCAATATGCAGTGTTATTTTTAGATTTATTTATGTTATAGTATTTATTCATATTTTGAATTAGCTTCAGCTTTGTATTTTAAGTTTTATTTATAATTTTAGTAATTTTGTTTTGTCTTTGTCATTTTAAATTCAAAGTTTTATTAATATATATTTTTTAAATATTCCTATTTAGCTTTAATTTATTTTTGTTTACGTATTAGTCATTTTTTTGTACTTCAGTTTTTTTTTCTATTTAATAAACAAAAATATTTTTAATCATTTTAGGTTTAGTTAACATTGTCTTTCGACAAACATTAGTTTAAGGAATCCGAAATTTTTGCATGTTAAAAAAATGAATACAACCTCACGATGTGTCAATAACGTTTACACACTGGCTCCGAAACTTTTGTCCATCATAAAAAAATTTGGATCGGGTTCGATTTTCTGCGTTTTTCACATCCATAGCAAGCATTTTGAGAGGTGTTTTGACGCATGATACTGTGTGCAAGGTTTGGATGATAAATACAAAAAAACGCATACCAAAAATTTCAGACTCAGTGTGCAAGGACCTTTACTCTGAACAGTTTTTACAGTTCATAAATGTGTGTTGATCATCACACTGATTTATAGTAGTATGTCAGAGTATGATATACAATAACTCTACATTTACCATGTTCAAATCACACAAAACTGTCCTCCTTTTTGAATTCATAGATAATAACATTGGATATTTCAGTGATATATAGACTGTTGAACTAAAGATCTTCCCAGTTTCATTTGAGAAATCTGGTCACCTTAACATATTGAGCAATAAAAAATCTTATCTGCAGCAATTCTTTTAAAAAGATGATTATGTGTCTGATTTACTGAACCATGCAAAGTCATTAAACATTTGTCATACATTTTTAAATAGCAAGTACAAGACATTTACCATGTGCTAAAGTCAATCCGGCCTGATAAATCTTTGTCTCGGTTCAGCTTAATTTGCAGAGACATGAAATGAGAGTGCCAGTTAAACATATGTGCTCCAGGAACCTCTGTGAACTGTTTCTCAAACCCTGTGGTGCTGTTGTTTTCAGTTTGACGCAGACTGGAGAGGAGACGCTGCAGACCCTGCAGTTAAAACCATCAACTACTTGCTCTTTCTGGAGGACGTCTTTGGCAGCGCCACAAACATTAATGACAGCTGAGAATGGCCTGATGGGATCCTCAATAACATGAGAAAGTCAAGAAATCTGCTTGACTTTGTGTATTGCGCTGATTAAATTCACATTGTTGCACATCGTTGTTTCTGTTGTGCTGCATGAATGTCATAATGCAGTTTATGTGTATTTTTTATTCGACATAAAATCAAAAACATGCTGGAATGAGAGAGCTGTTTGGAAGTGCCTTATGTGCCTTGGGACCAAGCATGAGCAGTTAAAAATATGAGCCGCTAAATCAAACCATATTTCATATACAGGCAGACAAACATGCGCATTTGCCATGATTATGTGGATAAAGCTGTCAATATAATAGAACAACATGCCATAGGAATATTAGAGAAAATAAGGAAAGGAAATAATAAAGGAAAGGTTCAACATCCTCATTTTATAACCTGCATTGGCTGTTCACGCTCTGATCTGGCACATTATGCAACTGATAAATGCTGATGCTGTACATAAAAAGACAGGTTGAGCGTGTCTGTAATCAGAGCTTTTGTGATCAACGCTTCAGTTCCTGGCCAAGACAAAAGAAGTGCATTACATCACACCGGTATTATCAAGTAGCTTTCACACTTACTAAAATATTAGCCTCATGAGTTAGCAGGCTTCTGTCCGAAACACAAAGGCTGACGGATCTAGGACATTTTTAGCCTGTCTCCAGTGAATGGGGAAAGAGGATCGACTCTCTTTAACATCACAAAATGCAACAAAGACCCTGGTTACATCTAATATTAACATCTATCTCTGTGGTAAGCATTAAATAGCCTACAAATATGAGATCTTTCCAAAATAAAATTTTGAATTTTGGAATCTGATGATCGCTCAGACCACATTTTGCAGTAGTCAAAAATCATGTAACCACATTGTATGTGTAGTGTAAATGCTATTGTGTCACAGGCAATATTGAGGAACAGAACAGAAACAAAAGTCTGCTTAATTAATAAATATATATTTAAGCATGTACGTTCTCATTTAATAAAGTTACTCAAGTAGAGAACTATAAGCATGAAGCTTAAAATTTTCAGCTCAAAAAGATGTTACTGGCAGGTGTAAACATTACCTTAACATTATCAGTACTGTTTTCATTTCTGTCTGGAGCACATTAATGGCACAGAGGTGCAATCCTAAAAATAAGATACACTGTATTAACAATAATAATATTAGGCCTGATATCAAACATGCACGGAGCCCCGCACATGGCATGGAGGAAAAATAGTAGGCTAAATCATGAGCACGATTTACTAATTCGTTCCCTCAATGTACTAAAACGTGCACACGATTACTATTGCATTCCCTCGATTTACTTTTTTGTTCACTCGATTTATAAATTGTGCGCATGATTTACTAATTCGTTCCCTCGATTTGCTATATCGTGCGCAAGATTTAGCAAATCGAGTGAACGCAATAGTAATCGTGTGCACGTTTTAGTACTTTGAGGGAACGAATTAATAAATCGTGCGCAAAATTTATTTATTTTTTCTTGCATGTCATGTGCGGGGCTCCGTAAACATGCATCTGATCTCCACTGCCAGTATATTTCGGATAGGAATATCTCCTGCGGTCATATTAGCAATAGGCCTAGTTAAAGGGATCATATGATGCAATTTTAAGTTTTCCTTTCTCTTTGGAGTGTTACAAGCTGTTCGTGAATAGATAAGATCCCTAATGTTGCAAAGACTAAAGTCTCAAACCCAAAGAGATATTCTTTATAAAAGTTAGACTTGTCCACGCCCTCAACTGTAACCGTAATGTTCAACCATAGCGTTATGAAGCGACAAGAATAATTTTTGTATGCGAAGAAAACAAAAATAATGACTTTATTCAACAATTTGTCTCATCTGTGTCTCTCCGCATCACCGTAGCACCATTTTGGAGAATATCCGCATACAAAAAGTATTCTCGTCACTTCATAAAGTTATAGTTGAACCACTGATGGCAGATGGACAATTCTGATGATGTCTTTCATACTTTTCTGGACCTTGACAGTGTAATTTACCTGGCAGTCAATGGGACAGTCACAAGCCTCCCGGATTTCATCCAAAATATCTTAAATTGTGTTCTGAAAATGAACAAAGCTTTTACGGGTTTGGAACGACATGGGGGTAAGTGATTAATGACAACATTTCCATTTTGGGGTGGAGTATCCCTTTAAGTTGTATTTACAATATTGTTCCAGAACAGTTCAAACCAAATATTCAGGTGTGTGCAGTGCATTTTATGGAGGATGAAGACTGTTTCCTGGGAGAGTAGCCTACAATGTAGCCTACAAATAATGCTGACTCACAGCCTGTAAGTACGTTTTCATATTTAAAGGATTTGCCACTGATGATTCAAAGACGAGTTTTGAGCAGTGTAGAGTAGTGCTTGTTGTTTGTTGTTTCTCCGATCACAAATGCAGACATGGTTTTATGTTTACACGGCGTGACGCAACGCAACGCTTAAAAAGTCAGTATAAGTCATTATAATCAGTAATTATTTCCCCACTGGATGCAACAAATGCCTCGTTTGTAATGGGTTTTTTGCCTCGTAGCTCCGGGACATTGTTTTGTATTATTGTTATGGGTTTTACATTTAAGTAAAAAGTTTGAGTTTTTAGTATAATCACAATGCACTGGATAGCTGGCCAATCAGCATACACCTCGCTTTTCAGACCGATGAGCTTTGTAAAAAACAACAAGTTTCAGAAAGGCGAGGCATAGAGGAGCAACAATAATGTACAGTATGTGGAAAATAATGTATTTTTTTAACCTTAAACCACGTAAACACATTTCATTACACCAATTACACAAAATAATGTTCTTTTTTAGCAACGTCATATGACCCCTTTAAGAGAATTTTCGCGGGCAAAAAAGGTAAATTGTCAATAGCGCGCAGTCATGTATAAGCACAGTCATTTCTGTTGCTTAATATACTCTATATTCAACTACAAATTATTGATATAGACAGTATAAATTGTTAAGAGACTTAAAGCGGTCAATTTAGCAAAATTTTGTGGACATAGAAGGTCCATTATCCATTATAGTGTAGCAATGCAAGAACCACTCAGACAGCAGTCACATTTTACACAGAGATGCTGGTTGATCAAACTTGAACACAAGCAAAATGTGTGGGGATTCTTTCTCCCTCAGGTGAAACTGCCTTTCAGAACATTAAGCAATAGCATGTTCATCGTTTTAATATTTCCTGGCTCTTGTTTAACTGATGTTTATTCAGTCTCCAGTCGAGTCTCCTTAAATTTCTGAACAGGAAAATGTAATAAAAGTATCTGGTGCAAAAGATCTCCAATTAATTTTTAAAAGGTCTATTGGTGGTTGCTAAACGTTCCATTGGCCTTTTCTCACATTTCTGGGTTTCTCAGCAGCGGAAGTCGTCATAGTTGGGTTAACTTGAAGAGCAGTGAATGGGAGAGTACCACAAATATAATTTTTGCATTCCCATTTGCCCAAATAGCAAAAGAAAACCTTCAACGATAGTGTTTTCATGACTTTCAATAAAATGAAAAAAATTGTGAGAGACTGATAACAGCAGTCAGAAGAGAGAACAATGTCAAATTTATCGTCCATCCCATAGACGCTGCATTAGAAACACCCGCGCATTAGCATTAACCGTTTTTTGTTTGTTTGTTTGTTTGTTTTTTTTGTAATTTGAAGCAAAGGTAATATAATACAGAGAATAGTGTTATAAATGTACATACATTTAAAAAAAATACAAATATGAAAAAAACTTTCGAGGATTTATGATGCTGATGACCGTTAAACGCGTCATCACAGTCTTGTGAAAAGGGTCCATTATAGAGTTATAGTTAAAACCAATCGTATTGCTTTAGTTTTTAATTCTTTTGCAAATATCTTAGCCAAACTGACTTACTACACCAGACCTTAAGTTTTGAACCAAAATTATTTAACCACTACACCACCACTAAACCACGGTAGACAGAGTTTAAATAGTAAGAGGAGAACTCTTCCCTTTAAGGTGAAGTGTGACATTTTTCAAACCTAAAACACATGTTTAAGATTATTATGCAGATACAACTAGGTTCGTACACAAATTCCACACTTCAGCTTTAGGAGCTATATAAAATTTCAAAGGCTTTCAACAAAAATAAAATTCTGCCTTTTCTTTTTTTCAGTTTCACAACGCAATGTCTTGCAATTTCATATTCAAATCTTGTTAACATTCATGATAAATGATACATTTTTAATTATCCCCCAGTACAAAACTGCAACCCTAGACCTCAGTACCTTGAAATAGTCTGAAAGTGAACGGAAGTATATATTCTTTAATACAGCATCTAATACATATATTCAGATTTGTTTTATCTAATAGAAGACACCACTTACATTAACTGCCTAAATACAACACAATTAAACAAGATGTCCTTCTTATTTTATAAGTTTTAATTTAATAGGAAAAGCTGCTGGAACTTAGTGGATGCCGGTCATTTTGCATTGTCCTTTTCATAGCTACAGACTTGACAAGGCCTACAGCAGTTGGCACACTGATAGTAAACAGGCAGAATTAAGTCATTTTAGGAGGCCAGTGACAGCCTCGGGTACACATGGGGAAACAGTTACATTCCCCTCAGTTTTGCCTTTAGATGGTCTTGTTTTTTTTTGTTTTTTTTACAGCGCCGTTATAATTGACTCCACTTTCCCAACTTAATCACACAGAAATTTTATAATATATCTGTATTTTCTGTTATTTCCTTGCTAAGAACCTATTTTAGTAGGTATGTGTTTTTGCCTGCTAAACCTGGTACAGTGATCAATGCAAAGTTGTCTTTGGCAAGTATTATTTTAAATAGCTAGAGGAAGAAAAGTTTTTCTACACCGGCTGTAAATTTGGACCATGGACTATTTTCATCCAGGTCAGTGTTCCCAGAGGAGCTCATTTCTGGAAGACTGTGCGACAGCATGCATTGTTTTAATATAAATCACCCGAAATTATGAGGCTTTTTTGTCATGTAGCTTGAAATGAGACTTCATGATCAAATCCGAGTTTGAAAACTTTGGCTCACTTCATGTTCTGTGCTTGACAAGCTGCTTTGCAAACCCTCATTCTGTCTGTTGTGGCTGAAAATAAAAGCCAAATTCAGTTGAAGGGGAGACAGATATGAATCTGTGGATAAAATGCATGGATGAATACTGTCATGTAAGAAGACATCAAGGCAAACGCAATGTCTTTTGACAATACTCACCCCCTTTACCCTCCTTGAAAATGATGGGTCTTTCATAAAAAGGTTTGAATGCACTGAAGCAAATAATAGATGGATGGACAAATGCAGACTGTAAATCACTTGATATAATACTTGTGCCACATCAGATTGCAAAACGGAAGTTGAAAGAATAGTTGAGTGTTGAAAGACTGCAGATGCTCCTGGATACAATAAAAATATAATGGACAGGCATGAGAAGGGCTCGTTTCCAGAACGGGAAGCTTTCGGAGGAAATCTCTGCTAAGGCTATTTTGCTCTCGCTGACATACCAGGTCAACGGCAGTCTTCATTTGTCTCACAGTTGTAGAAAAGTTTCAGAGAAATTATTTATTTTTATTCTTATGTATGCATATGTGTATGCCTCACTTAAATTCCTAGCTAGCAGCCGTGTAACATAACCCTGTTGTCATGATCAGCCCACTTTAAATTAGCATTTCGCTAATCTACTGAGATTTGCAGTGTGTGAACAGGAGTTGGGTCAAGTGGTCAAGAGATAGAAGGTGAGAACATTTGTGAGGTCACACCAAGCCTTGCAGGTAATTTATACTGAGTAAACATTTGACCTCCTGCGCTTTTAGCACAGACTTTATTTCTCAAGGGGCTTCTAACTTGGCATGATGGTTTGTGTGTGCTATCTGATCACGTTTTGTGCTGCATTTCTTTTGTAAAACTGTACGTTAGTCAATATTCACAGTTAAGTTAGTCTGCGTTGGCATTTTCTTTTCTATAAGAAGCTTCAAACTAAGTCATTTTCAATTTTTTGGCAGACTTAGCATCATGGAAACTACTGGATAAAGTTGGTAAGATCTGACAATCGAGCCACAAACCTTCAGTCTGCTTTCAGATGAAATCCATATCTCGAAAGTTTCTCCCTCTAGTGCCAATATTTGAAGTAATTTAATTTCAACTGCCTCCTCGACCACGATGTTTAAAGGACATTTTTGGCCACAGAAGGACAAACTTCGAGAAAAACAGAAATGCTTGCTGGATTCTCTCCATGTCGGAGATGTGAAATAGTAATTATGCGTTCATTGGGAACTTATAATTGCACATCTGTTTTTTATTTTATATTCCAAGAATGCGGTTATGTGCTTTGCATTTGAATGCAATTTCTTCGTATTTTGTAAGAATTTCAAAACACGTGCTAGCGTATGAAGATGTGAATTTAATACAGCTTTTGTCAATCCCCCTTTGTAGTTATTCTTGAGGTAGAAAAAAAATCATTTTTTTCCATTATCCTACAACATATAACTACATACATACTTCAGAATAGCTTCCAGCTGGATTGAGTTACACCTCCCAAGTCTCATGGAAGACAGCAACGAAACCCAGCAGACCAATTGTTTTTAAGTAAACTCTGCTAACAGTTTTATAACCTGGACCTCATAAAAGAGGGCCAAACTTCTGGTCAGTCCTCTTGATTTGGCTGGAATCCCCATTTGCTTGTCGGTGTGGCAGCTGGGGGCGAGTATGTGTGTGTCCCTAAGGTGATATACGACTGCTGTGTCACGTTCCACATCTGACAACCATCCCAAGATGTACATCATCCATCCTTTTCCCTTTTCCATGTGATTCCTCAATAAAAGAGGGGGTGTGAATGTCAAAGCGGAGGGGAGGGGAGCCGAGAGGGAGGGGAAGGAGTAAGAGCTCACACACAATCGGCATGCGTGAGAGAGAGTAAAAGAGAAACAGAGAGAGGGGAGAGAGCAAGTGGATGAAGGAGAAGGAGAGATCTAAAGGCAATTGTTGCTTAAAAAAAATTCATTTCTGTCCTAGAGGAGCCAGCTGGGATTGAATTCTGTAGGTTAAGCGGCACCAGGCAGAAGGTAAGACCACCAGCATTGTAAAGGTGATTAGGTCATCAGAGTTACTTTTCACTGGCTGCAAGGTTATCGCTATACATTTGTGTTTTATTGATTCCTTGTTTCGGCAGCTCATATCTTTAAAAAAAAATACTAAATATAAATAAATTATTTAATATATAAATAAATAGCTATAAATATGAATTAGATATTTTATATATATATATATATATATTACTGTTTTTATTACATTTCTTAATTCTTAGATTTTTCTTTTTTAATATACTGCATTGCCAGAAGTGACAAGCTAATTATGGTCATCGATTGACCTCACAATTTAAGAATCCAATTTTAAGAGAGATTGCATATTAATTACATTAAGATCAGACACATAGTGGGTTTTGCTCTGAAATGACTCGTAACCGAAGGAAAATGGCTATGTTATAAATGACGAGCTTCACATAATGTGTGCTGTGGGAGACCGGTTGCTAAGGTAAGCCATCAGCTGCTTGTCTAGCACAGACAGGGACTGAATACTCAATTTAATGCAAAGCCAGAGGTCTTTAGCCGAGCGCACCAGATGAGAAATCATAGATATTCTGAGGATTGTTTATGGAGCTTGAGGAAGAGGTGAACTAGAACACACTTCCCTCAGGATATAATAATAGATATAAAAACAGACAGTGTCAACCAGTGCGCAACTCATTCATAATCAGTACTGCATAACAGTCCTTTGACGACTCTTCAAGCTCTTTACAAAGATATTAAAGCCTGAGGTATTTTCAGAAGATGACGACAGCCATCAATTTGCACGTCACATTAAAGCGGGAAGGTTAATGGCACAACATAACAGGGTAAACCCCACCACGGATTTACTGTGCGCAGACCCTTTCATCCTTTAGCATTCCAATCAGACCGGCGCTTTTCTGAGAAGCTAAAAGTAAAGCTAACATTAGTTTAGCATTGGCTCACATGGTGCCCTGGCTATTGGCAACAAGCTACTTTCAAATCCACTGTGTTTGTCTTATCTTTATCACAGGAGATATATTTAGTGTGGGCTTTAGTGTGGAGACATGGGTTACTGGCGTCGGCGTGTGGTGGCAGTGCCCCTGGCATGCTGCTTGGGTTGCAGATGGGCATGGGAGGAGGGCTGCGGGGTGATCCCAGCAGGAATCTGCCCTTTGGTTTATTAAAAGCCGGTCAAACAATAGGGTGCTAAACAAGTAGAAAACAGTGACATAACCCCTTCACCGGAGGAGGAGGTTTGGGCATGTCAATGTGACTGAGAAGACAATTCTGCTTATTGGCAAATACTAGGTGACCACACGACTCACTCAACAACTGTGGACTCAGCTGCTGTCAGACCCATCAAGAGCGCCCTTTTGAAGTTTTGATGATACCCTTGTTAGAGTACTCAAACGATGAAATGAAATCTGAGGGATTCATAGGAAACATGATGTGATTCATTTCAATTTTCTTGTATAATCAACAAATATAGTTTTTATTATACATCAGTTCAGTTGTGGGGATTTTTAGTGACTCTTTCCTTACACCAGTAGGTGGCGACAAGGTGACAATTAAGTATTCATCAAACAATGAGCAAAAAGTACCCAGATAACCTATTACTTCCGCTAAGATTCTGATGTGTGCATCTAATGAACACTTTACTATCCCTTGAGGCCATGGCAGTTGCAAATGGCACTGAAGCCATGCAATTAACACTAAGTCACATGACAGTGACAACATGGCAGATGTAGTACGTCTGCATTTCATTCATACTACATGTTCAGTCTATATAGAATGTAATTTTTAATGGTTACAAAGTATGTTTTAATTCAAATGTAGTACCTACTTAATAATTCATTACATTTATATAGCGCTTTTCTAGGCACTCAAAGCGCTTTACATTGTCAGGGGGTATCTCTTTATCCACCACCAGTGTGCAGCATCCACCTGGATGATGCGACAGCAGCCATAGTGTGCCAGAACGGCCACCACACACCAGCTTATTGGTGGAGAGGAGACAGATTGATGAAGCCAATCAGCAGATATGGGGATGGTTAGGAGGACATAATGGTCAGAAGCCAATGGGCAGATTTGGCCGGGATGGCAAGGTCACACCCCTACTCTTTTCAAAAGACATCCAGGGATTTTTAAAGGGTTACTCCAGCACAAAATGAAAATTTTGTCATTAATCACTTACCCCCATGTGGTTCCAAACCTGTAAAAGCTTCGTACGTCTTCGGAACACAACTTAAGATATTTTGGATGAAAACCGGGAGGCTTATCGTCTAATCTGAAGGACGGTGCTTGTTGACAGTATAGTGCCCCATCACTATACTGGGGTGCTAGGACCCACACTGACCACAGGGAGAGCACCCACTGCTGGCCTCACTAGTACCTCTTCCAGCAGCAACCTATTTTTTGCAGGAGGTCTCCCATCAAAAGTATTGACCAGGCTCAACCCAACTTAGCTTCAGTGGGCTTGGTCTTGGGGTACAGGGTGATATGGCTGCTGGTTAGTACTTATTATGCAAACCCACCTAGTGTCTTTAAAAACAGGACAGATAATCTTTTTCTCCAATGATTCATTCAAAAAAAACTGAATCATTCAGGAAAAAGACTACTGTTTATTGCTCTAAGTTTCACAACAGATCTCACAACAGAATATGCAGAACCATTTTTGTTGACTGCAAAAATACACAAACTACCATCCAATTTTGTGTCTAAAATTTAAGTTACTCAATATTAGCATAGTGTTTACTCCAGTATCATGATTCCTTTTATACAACATTATTGTGTAATCGCTATGATCCAGATTAAATGTTCTTCCAATTTGATTATGTTCTCAGCATAGTTTGGTTTGAAGGCATTAGGCGACTTCGAGATGGATTAGCTCTGAAATTGAGCTCTATCTTCAAATAAGCCCATTTCAGCACAGCAGTGTTGAGGAAACTATAACTAATAATGTGGATTCAATTGTCTCAATCCACATAATCCAACCCCTTAGGTGGTTTTGAGTAGAAAATCCTCCTTAAAATGACAGTCTGTGCTTTATCTTAAGCAGGAAGAGCAGCAAGGGTTAGAACAGGAGACGGAGACTGAGATATCAAGAGCCTACTCATGATCCCCTTGAGTTCTTGCAGTGTCTGCAATGAAAAACCACTATGTGAAGATGCCCTGGCATGTAAAGCTTGTTGTTCCCACATTTTATACCCTCTAAATCAAATAGACACTATGGTTTTTAATGGTATCACAACACAGAGTGAGGTGAGTAGCAGCACTGAATAGTATGCAACGACTCCTGCCATATGGCCTTTAAACTGTGGCTGCTTTTGAATGTCAGGAATTTCACAGTCCTAATGGTGCAGACGGCGAGGCCCCTCTCAGTCTTGCTATGGCCTGAGAGGATCAGCCATGTTCAAAAGATCCATACTCTATTTCCACAACCACCAGTGCCACGCCTAGGGACAGTTCATTGCAGGGAACTGCTCCCTAAGTCGCGTTATAGCTACTGACGGGACTCCCGGTTAAGATGCGGTCCCTAAGAGAGCAGTCTGGGCCTGGGAGTTCAGTGCAGTGGGGTTCTGGCATGTCTCACCCAGCCCTGGCTCCTGCCTTCCTCTTAAATTTGTTTATTTTTTATTTTTTTTTCTTCCTGTGGGATAAAATTTGGCAGTTAGTGAATATAAAAGATACCCTGTTTTGCATCTTGCAACTAGGAAATATTATAGGGATAGCTCACTTTTACTCACATTCGTGTCGCTCCAATGACTTTGTTTCTTCTGAGGGACACAAAAGATGATATTTTCAAGAATGTTTCAACTTTTTATGCCACCAATAAAAAATTGAAACAACACTGACTTCACTTCATGGACAATTTTTTTTATTGTATTTTTTCCACAGAATAATAAAGTAATAATATAATAAAGGGAACACTTTATTTTAAGGATCAATTCTCAGTATTAACTAGTAGCTTATTAGCATGCATATTACTAGCTGTTTATTAGTACTAATAAAGCACATAGTAATGCTTTATTCTGCATAACCTTATTCAAGACCTTTTAATCCACCCCCTACCTAAACTTAGGGTGTATTCACACCTGTCTTGTTTGGTTCGATTGAAATGAACTCTGGTTCATGTCCCCCTTTGGTGCAGATCTTTTTAGCAGGTGTGAATACAGCAATCGCACTCTGGTGCACACCAAACAACCGAACCGAGACCCAGCTGAAGATGTGGTTTAGGTTCGGTTCCAAACGAACTCTGGTACAGTTCGTTTAAGGTGTGAATATGATCCGACCTCGATCCGACAGAACTGCAGAAAGCACTGCGCCTTTTGCGTAAACAGTCTGGAGAAGACACATAAAAATCTGGATGTGTTTAGCAAGTTCAGCGAAAGGATGAAGGAGAGGGGATTTGAGCGGTCTCCCACAAATCATGTTGAGCGGTTTCTTCCCCATAGAAGTACATTATAAGGAAACATAACATGGTTTAACGTACCTTAACAACGACCGGGGAAAACCAAACTTTTGCCAGATTTTGCATATAATGAACACCATTTTGCATCCACGTTAAGCTGTTTCCATATAATAGACACCTGTGGGGGAGAAAGTTATATTAACTTAATATTAACTTAACGAGAAATTATTCACTTCATACGCTGAATAAGAGCTCATTCTTATGACAGTAGCAAGTGATATAAGTATTATAAGTAAAATTTGACAGATGTTTGGTTTTCCACGGTCATTGTTAAGGTAGGCTACATTAAACCACATTAAGCTGTTTCCTTATAATGGACTTCTATGGGGGAGAAAATGCTTAACGCGATATTATTCACTTTATCTGTGGAATAAGGACTCGTTCTTTTGACGGTAGTCAGTGTTTATTACAAGTAAGGTTTGACAGAAATTTGGTTTTCCCTGGTCGGTGTTTAGGTATGTTAAGTGTTTTAGAATGTCCCCACTTGCCAAACCCTGCCATCGCTTTCCTATGCACGCCGTTTTTTTTTAATATACCTAATCTGTCTTCTGTGCAGTGCCATGGTCAGTATGTCATGGTAGGCGCATATAAGAGCATGCTCTCTCCGCCGGAACCGTCTTGCGGCACTTTTTCATCTTCGCAAAATTCTTGTTGCAACATCGTATAGATGACATTGTCTCATCTGATGTTCATAAGGGTCTTCATATTGCATTTGTAGCTAATAACAGAAAATCAGTAAAATAATAACAATTGCACTACGAAAAATCTCCATGATTAGCCTGTTTTCGAACTTCCTGATTTTCCCTGCTTGAGAATTTCTGTCCAATGAATGGATGACCTTAGCACACGTGTGGTTTTGTTTACAATTTTTGGTTCACTTGCAAAAAGGGCAGTGTGAAAGCGAACCGCACCAAACAAAAAAAATCAACATTGTATTTGGTCCAGACCAAAGCAAGTGAACTAGTGGACTTTCCTGGTGTGAATACATCCATTAATAAGCAGCAAATTAGGAGTTTATTGAGGGAAAACCCCTAGTTATTAGTGAACATGTGTTCCCTATTCTAAAGTGTTACCATAATAATATATATAATAAAGTAAAAAGAATAAAGAGATTCATAAAGGTTTAGAATGATATGAGAGTGAGTAATTCCAAAGACTGTGTACCAAGATGGTTTACTTATATTATTTATGCATGGAAGAAACAGATGAAATATGTCAGAATAAGTCCCATCTTCTAAATTAAAAGGTCAATTGCCAATTTGTAAAGCAATTGTGTCACTGCAACCACTATTAGAAGCTTCAGTTACCATAGAAACAGTCCTAGGCTTGCACTTAGGATGACTGTATATGCACACTGGCTGGACCAACCTCAAGTATAAACCATATAAACCATTTGAGTGTAAAAAAAAACAACAACATAATGAGACACCATATTGAAAACAACAGCATGTCAGATTTTGCTGCTGATTTGAAATATGTTATTAAATTATGAGTTTTTGAGATTTCGGTATTTCCCCAATTTAAGTAGATAGGAGTTGGTCTAGCATGCCTGAAATAGCTTCCCGGGGGCATTGCAAATATGGCCACTGAGTAAACTGACTTTGGTAATGATGATAGAATTTTCATTTTTAGAAGTTTTACAATGTATCACACTGTGGCAAAAATATTCTGGTTAAACACTTTGGTTTAGACACCTCCAAAAATGTCCATGCTGAGAAAAACAAGTTCTTGTCTCTGTCTCTGATTGTACTGTGAGAGCTAATTAAAGAAAATTTGAGTACATCTTGCATCAGATAATTGTTAAGCTAAGATTCCAGCACGTCAAAGCTAATTTTCCTAGTCTATAAACTCCAAAATTTAAGTTTACAAAGTGGATAGATACGCCAGAGAGGGAAACAATTCCTCTGCTTAGAGTTGGACAGATGTGGTGGATTCCGTCTGAGATGGAGGAGATTGTAAGTCCTTCTGCTGTTTGTAGACACACAGGGCTTTATAAATCTACAGGCCGAAGCAGGTATGGACACTATGGTGATCAACATTACCTTACATTGACTTCTGGCAAGAAGAAACACACCCTCAACTGTCCTAACAGCACTAGAAGCTTTTGACCGATGAAGCTGCCATGAATGATTGCGGCATGAGGTCACCGTCTCATTGTTTATGAACTAAATTGGATCTGTAGTTATCTTTTGAGCTGGGGTGTCTACACTGCATTGTAAATGCCTATTACGGTGCCTACAGATCAGTGCGGCAGACGCCCTCAACCAGGTTTGAATGTCAACAGTCTTGTCTGGGCATGATGATGATGATGAAGATGGCGGCTGGTATGCCCAATATTAAATAAATGATCAAACAAGAGCGTCCTGTATTTAAAGCATCCAAGTTAAGAACAGACTTTGATATGTGCTTTTGTAAACCCAGCAACACATGCTCTCCGGTGCAGTTAAACATTTCAGGGAGTATTTATTTAAACAGGCAAATTGATACCTAAAATCCTTATGCGAGGAATGTTAAAGTTAAATGAGTCGCTCCGGTAAGAAAAACACAAGGAGAAAGCTTTAAATTAGTCTGATGTGCTTGCGATTTCAGAGCAATTGCGAGTTTCGAAATAAAATTGGAAAGAGGTTTAGATATAATGCAAGGCATTGTTTTAGTGAAAGATAATTTCCTCTCTGTCTGCTCCAGGTTTGCGGAGTCGGTTACCCTCAGGGCTCTGCTACTCATTCTCCCCCTCATTACACCAAACCTTTTAGCAGTTGTGGCTCAGTGAATTTAACTACCGCGCACGAAACATTGTCATGAGGACTGTAAAGCCTAAGCTCATGAAAAAATAAGTATATATAAATAAATATGTACCTAAGTTGGCAGTTGTTTCGCTGTCATGAGAGAACTTGCGTGGAGACTTATTTCTTTTTATGAAAAATTCATTTCTGGGGAAATTTACTCCAGGCTGTTTATTAATATATTAGGTTTCTTTGCTGTGTAATAAAAACACCATGTTTTTGTTCAGTGTTGGGATTGTTAGAATAACACTACAGCGGTCTGCCAGCACTCCTCATACATCACAGCCCACTTTTTCCTGGCTGGAGACATGGCAGCAATCACCTTAACCAGCTGGCAAAGGCACAACAGACATCTGTCTCGGGTCATCTGTCACTGCCGGGTTCTCACGCAGACAAACTCCCACTCTCCCTTACTCTGCACCTTACCTTACCTGCCCAGTCCCTCCACTAACAATTTAAACAGCTCCACTCACTAGGTGTAACGTGCGAAACATTACCTGATATCGCACTCTCAGGTGGGTGTCTTTACTGCAGCTTGCGTCCTGGTCTAACTGTGGTTCCTTTCTTTACCCACAGACACATCCAGAACACTCAAGAGGATGGCTGAGTTTAAAGAGAACGCTCACTACATGTTTCGGTTCACATATGCGGCATCAACATCACAGTGGAGAGCTCTTTGTTGTCTTCTGTAGGAGACGGTCAAGCTTTCTTTTCTTTTACCTGTGGAATTTGTGGACAATATGAGGAACTCAGTCGTTCTAAGCCAGCCTGGGATTCTACTTCTTCTGGTCACATGTCCTCTGCTGACAATCCTGCATGGTGTAATCTGTAAGGCAGAGAGTGGACACTTAGGGGACAATGATCCTGACAGGTGTATGAGACATCATTTTGTTGAGACCATCACACATCCTGTTTACAAGTGCAATTCAAAGGTAAGACGACAAAATGTTAACAACAATGATTTACAGTTCAGCGAGTCATTCAGAACTCAGAAATGCATCTGAACAACTAACTGACTGAACAAACTGATTCAAACTGCAAACACAGAAATGAGTTACAGGATGTAAATCTTTTTGACTAACTTATTAAAATGAATGATTGACTTCTTAAAAAGAAACAGAGTCATAAGAATTAAGACTAAAACTATTAAATTTTTTTTTAAATTGAAATACATTTTAAATGAAGCAAAATCTAAATATTAAATGAAAACTTAAACTTATAGAACTGTCCTGGGAAATAACTGAAATAGAGGTACTAGAATTACTACTAGCACTAGAACTAAAAAAAAACAAAAAAAAAACACAGACACAAAACAGAAATTTCTTGCATCTCACCGATGTCAGTTTGATTTAAAATTATTGTCACATTTTTATTTTTGCCGCATGTCAGTGTGGAGAAGTTGTGGTCTTATTTTTTTTTAAAGAAAAGAAAAAAAGAAAGTCTTATTAGCATCCAAGTGAAAGTCACACAAAATCGAGCTCCCATGATCCTTACTGCATTACAAAAATGGTCTGGGAGGTCAGATCCTCTTGTAAGACAATACACTCTCTACACCCACAAACTTTCCTGCTAACAAGCTGCTTAAAAACAAATCAAGTCTCCTGGTGTTTAAAAGGTTTTACATTTAAATACTGACCCCAGGGATGTCGCTCATAATTAGAACCCAAGGCTGAGAAGAAACCTTGTTTTCATTTATTGAATCAGATAGCACGGCTGGCTTGTCTAATGACCTCTACCTTTAGTTACTTTGACATCTTGGCAAGGAACACTGCAAACAGCCTGCCTGTGCGGCCCAAAGCCTCGCCAGAAATAAGCACTCATGGGGTGCATAAAATATCTGGGAGATGGCACAGTTCCAGGGTTCCACACAGTGCTGTGCCTGAAACATTTTTTGGTTATCGAAACAATAGAGTGCCTCAAAAACTTCCCCTCAAAATAAAGCCATGGATAATAAACACTCTGGGATGAGTTCCAGATGCTCTGATTCACCTGTACCCCTCAGAAGGGCAGCCTCTCATGATCTGTATATCGTGAATTAAGATTCTCAGGCTCTTGTTCTTACAAACCCAGCTGGGCTGTGTCAACAAATATCCAACATCCAATAAACTAAAGATGAGCTAGTCAGCCACCTGTGCTTGAGCTGAAAATATTCATTCTGCAAGCATTACACACTGTATTTTCTAATTATAAGACAAACAACCTTGATAATCCAAAAGCGTAGTCGGTTAAACATATATTCAAGGATCTAAATGAGACAGCCGAGTCTGTCTAAAATAATTAAGACAGATTCTGAGTACATGATTTTTTTTTACTGTTGCTTCCAGAAAGTGATTAGTGAATAGGGTTGGGAAAAAATACTGATATTACAATTAATTGTAATTTTCATTTTAAAGATCTCTACTTCAAATCCCAAGAACTATCCTTTATGTTGCCAGCACAGTTTTCACAGTTTTCGCACTTCGCTCAATTAGTCATTAATGAATGAAATGAATTTACCATCTTGATCTTTGAATCTCATTCAGCAAAATGTGCTCATCTTTATTCAAATCATTTTGTTCATTGCTAAAAGGTTAAATTTCATGATAAAATGTTAAAGGGGTCATCGGATGCTACATGCACTTTGGCAAGTTGTTTGAACTAAAATGTATGTTGGCAGTAAACACAACCACCCTATAATGATAATTTTTTTTTTTTTTTTTTTTTTTTTTTTTTTTTTTATCTACTAATATCTTTACCTCTTTCTCAAATCGGGCCGATCTCAGATGACTGTCTTTGTGATGTTGGGTCAGCAGAGCTCATTAACATTTAAAGGAAAATGCTACAAAACGGCTTGCTCTGAAAAGAGCTGTTTTTAACAGGGTAAAAAAGGTGTTTTTTACACTACCATTGAGAAATTTTAATCCAAACTGTTGCAGACTTTTCATTAAGACCCCAAAGAATCATATCAACTTGTGGAAAATGGGCATCAGATGACCCCTTTAATATTTTCAACAGGCAACTTCGCAGAACAAGCAATCATACCAACATGTATTTTATTCTGATTTAGGAAAATTATTATAATGCAGCCAAAGATACATTACAAGACAAATAACCTTCAGAGTCCTGAGTCTTTTATTCATTTGTCATTTGACAAATGTAGTGAACAGATGTTTTAGAAGGACCCAACACGTTTTTATGTGAGCTGCAGTTCGAATTTAAATAGATTATGACATATGCATGGTACCACATTTTTATCAAATTATCCTTGCAGACTGCAGGCAATTTATACATATGATGAGTATGAATCACAAACAAATGCCCTTTTTTTTAGTAAATCACAAACATTCAGCGCAACCATTGTAGTCAGATTCAAAAACAAATGACTCTTATAAACCGGTTCATTTTAGTGAATTAAAAACTTTCAGTCCAACTGGTGTAGTACCATTGACAAACAAATGACTCTTACGAACCGGTTCTTTTTAGTCAATCAGTGGCGCAACTGCAAGTGTGATATTGCTTTTACACAACAGTTCAATAACCAAGAAGTTAATATTTCTAAATAAAATCACAAAGGGATAATGTTAAGCTCTGGTCAACACAGTGGTAGGGTTCCTGAATGAATCAACATTGTGAAAAAAATTGATTCAGTGACGCACTCGTAAAGACAATCACTTGTTACCAACTGACTTAATGTAATCTTCTGAAAGAATCCTCACAAACTAATGCACAGACTGAAGCCTGAGTGTGTCTGGAATGGCAAACACATACAAGTGGAGTGATACAAGCAGTGAAAGTCAACAGAACAAAAGTCAAGTGCAGCTTTACAGAAGAAAAGAAATGTAAAGTTTTCTTCATCCACAAAATACTTAACAGTTTCATTTTTAAAATTCATATTTTTATAATGTACCAAGAAGGTTCCCTGTATAATTACCAGATAATTTCTTGGATATGTAAGCAAAATGGACACTATAGACAATCTGAAATACGTTTCCACTCTGGAAATAAATCGGACAGTTTGTATTATGCAATGAACAGTTAAAATTTCCTGTCTCTAAAACAGTTTCTGATTGACAGGCAAGTACACAGGCCCATTGTCTAAAAGCAGCACAATGGATTAAGCTCAACTCAGTCACCTTTAAAGAAGCTTGTTACACATTGCATTAGTTATGAGGATGGCTGTTGCTTCCATGCAAATTTCAGCAGTGCGACACAATAGGATCCACCTGCGCAGTCACTCTGAGATAAATATAGAGTGGAAGAAGAGCTTACATCTGCTGCCCAGCTTTTGTCACCTTGCCATGTTTCCTTGGATATCCATCTTCCGTTGGCCACACACCTCCACTGCACCTCCCTCTGAAATCCCCCACATCTCTCCACCGATTGTTTTACGAACATGGCCGTATGCCTACAGTTTCAGGTGACATTAAATAATGACATCAGCTAAAAGCAGCAAGCAAATGCCGCTTCATTCATGGATGTCGGACCATGAGTGATGCATATCGGGTGCTTTTTGGCTTCAGACAGGCTAGTGTTCCTTATAATGGGGGTGACACTCTGCTAACACTATGCAGCTGAAAGACAACATGACATAGGAGTCCATTTACGGAGTGTTCAGGAATGTGGCGGCCCGTGGTCTGGCCAGCACCTCATATTCCGAATCAGTAGACCACTGAACTGGGTCACGTTTGTGTCTATCATTGCAGATGAGCATCACTCATTAACCTTTAATTACCAGAGCACTCTTATTTTTTTGCACTTTTATTTGTTTTTGGTTTTTTTGATGAGCGAATCCCTCTTTGATGAGCGAGCCAGTAACTTCAGCGGTGTAGCCAGGTGGATCAATGACCCCCATAAATCGGTTCCACAAAGTGCAAAGCATTTTATCTGTCACACAACAATCCTCACAAAGCAGACGAGGCAAATTATTAGATTGAGGTATTTGGGGGAGTCAAGTAGCTTGAGCATCCAGGTCTGGGAGAGATCAACCACACTCCCATCAACATGCAGGTGCAAGGTCAAGGTGTGAAAGTACACAAGCTTTCTTTGTTCAACACTTTCTCAGGAAGCTTATCTTAGTCCTGACACAGGGTTCAAATTAGGGATGGCACAAGACTCTTGCTTTATAATAGCTAAACATGTTTGTGCACAAGTTCCACTGATGAAACTACTATAGAAAATAATGTCTTTAACACACATTCCACAGTTTATGTATTCAAAAAGGGGTATAGCCAATTTGGGACTACAAAAATCAAGACTGAAAATGGCTTAATTTCTTTCTCTCTTTTTTTAACTTAATTTATTTAAAAAATAAATTAATTAAAGGGATAGTTCACCCAAACATGAAAATTCTGGCATTAATTACTCACCCTCATGTTGTTCCAAACCCATAAGACCTTTGTTCATCTAAGGAACACAAATTATAATATTTTGGATGAAACCCCAGATCTTTCTAACCCTGAATAGACAGCAATGCAACTACCGTGTTCAAGGCCCAGAGATGTAGAAAGGACATTGTTAAAGGGGTCATTGGATGCCCATTTTCCACAAGTTGATATGATTCTTTAGGGTCTTAATGAAAAGTCTATAAAGTGAAAGTGAGGTGACATACAGCCAAGTATGGTGACCCACACTCAGAATTCGTGCTCTGCATTTAACCCATCCAAAGTGCACACACAGCAGTGAACACACACACACTGTGAACACACACCTGGAGCAGTGGGCAGTCATTTATGCTGCGGCGCCCGGGGAGCAGTTGGGGGTTCAGTGCCTTGGTCACTTGGTCTCTAACTACTAGGCCACGACTTATAACATACTTTGGTTAAAATTTCTCAATGGTAGTGTACAAAAAAAATTTACCTTGTCAAAAAACGCTCTGTTTTCAGCAAGCTGTTTTTAGTCTATGTCGCTTTAAATGATAATGAGCTCTGCTGACCCCGCCCCTCTCTTCCGTCAGGGGACGAGCAGACTGTAAACTTCAGCCGTGAAACTGGCTAATTGGCACATTATTAGGAAAGGCAAATATCAAATAAAAAACTCTTATAGTCCTTCTGTAAATGAAGCTGGATCACAAATGATTCCCTTGTACATAGACCCATCTAGGCAGAGTGGGATCAGCGCATTCCCTTCAAAACGAAAGTAACGTTAATCCTCTGATGCTTCAGAGGCTCAGATGTCGGGAGTAATTGACGACTACTTTATTCATTATAACATCCAACAACAAAATACCTCAATCTCTTAATCGGAGACATTCTTGTGTTCCTCTGCCCCGACACAATGGCGGACAGCTCACAGCTTACTCAGGGCGGGTTGAAGGTAAGACGGTCTTGTCAATCAACCATCGTGGGAGGGGCCTGTGCAGAACTACGTCATTCTGACAGGAATCTCAGAACAGCCTAATTTGAGATTTAAAAAAAAAAACACTGGGTGGATTTTTATCATCATAGGGTGTGTACACACACTTCCAACACACATTTATGTTCAAACAACTTGTAAAGTGAATTTTGCATCCGATGACCCCTATAAAATAGTCCATGTGACAACAGTGGTTCAACCGTAATTTTATGAAGCAGAGCTTTATATTACATTTCTGTGCTTTGAACATGGTAGTTGCACTCATCAAAAATATCTTAATTTGTGTTCCGAAGACAAACGAAGGTCTTATGTGTTAGGAACGACATAATGACTATTCCTTGAACTATTCCTTTAAACAAATTGGGCTCAGATTCAATTTTTTGCAGATAGATTGATTGATACATAGACAGGCAGATAGATGGATAGATAGACAAATAGACAGCTTACTCAAAAATGGGACTAATTAACCTTTTTTGCTCCACAGATGGTTCTCCTGGCTCGATGTGAGGGTCACTGCAGCCACACGTCCCGCTCAGACCCGCTGATCTCTTTCAGCTCTGTCCTGAAGCAGCCTTTCAAAAGCACGTGTTTCTGCTGCCGTCCACATACCTCCAAACTGAAGGCAGTACGTCTGCGATGCTCAGGTGGGACACGGATAACCGCTACTTACCGCTACATCCTTGCGTGCAGCTGCGAGGAGTGCAGCTGAATAAATTTGTCATGGAGAAAGACTCTCTGGCTTAAACACATTAAATAAAAAGTTGAAGGTACACTTTATTGCTGATGATTCAGAGCAAGCATTTTACGATTCATTAGCACTGCCGCAATGTTGCCAACAACCCATCAAGAATTCAAGAAGAATCACGTCACATGTAAAGCGGCGCATGCACTTGGATTTCCAGATGTCGGCCCACCAGTCGCACCTGCGCATGCGCTCAGCCCGTCAATTTACTTTTATTGCATTCCATTGTTTTGATCACTGCGTGTGTAAAATAGCGGATGCCGACAACAAAATCATAAATCTTGAAGAAAATCTGATGAAGTTGAAGGGGAGTCACTTTGGCGTACTATGTTTTACAGTATCTGAGAGACTTGATACACAGACCAGGACAGAAATGTTTGCATAGACAATGCAAGTGGTGGTGAACTATAAAAGTTTGAGTTATGTCTAGAATAGAAATTGATAGTTAACCCCCCTTAAGTCTGGTTTGGAATCATGTGACAAAATGTTGGGGTGAATTGTCCCTTTATGGTCTCTGGATTTGCTCACGTTCCAGCATACATTTTTGCTTCATTATACTGGCTTAATATTTAAACAATGAAAAATACTCTTGTAACGATCATATTGCCAATTTTAGACTTTGTAAACCTCCTACAGCTTTTTTACTGTGGAGTTCACAGCAATCTACCATGCCAGACTGTATGTGGAAAATGTCAGTGTTAAGTCTGTTTATTTTATCATCAAAGTCTCGCAATGGCTCATGACACATAATAGCAGCGGGTTGTCATGCTAATCATGTACAGTTATGATAACTATAATGTTTGCATTGTGGTATTGTACAGTAAATGACGAGTACCATATATATATATATATATATATATATATATATATATATATATATATATATATATATATATATATATATATATATAAATGAAAGAAAATGTATTGTTCCTTAAATTTCTGTTGTCTGTGGAAATAAATTCACCCTCTACAAATTGCTGAAACTGTACCCCTGGGAAATTATGACAGTTTGATTGCTGGACAGGTTTGTACTCCACTACTAACCTGACAGCTTTTTGGGCTCTGCACATGAATCCAATAAACAGTGCCCTTTTGTTTTTAAAGACTGACTGGCTGCCTTGTGCTAGCTGTCTTGTTACACATACTTTGGCTCCTCGATACAATGTGACTTTCAGTGGGGCTATAATTAACTTAATGGCTAATTTGACAGCATGACAGACAGTCCACATAATAGCTGTCAGTTGAGTTCTCTGTAATTTTTATGGCTGCCCCAAGACATCTCCCTACACGATCGGCTGCAGAACCGAGGCACCCGGTTAAATGTCATATCACATTGTTCTCTGACCTTCTGTTAATTCTAACAGAATGTTCCAGGTGTTGTACACGTGTGCTTCTTTATTCCCTTTCTAACAAGTGATAATTCAAGCAAAACCGACAAGTGATTTAAACAGAATCGGGTTAAGTATTTCACCTGATTACTGTTAATTGAAGCCAGTCCTGATTTTGGCCCAGAAGTGTGATTTTTCCTTTTTCTGTGATGTCCACTTGAGTGAAGGTGATGTTTAACCATCTAAAACAAAAAAAGGTAAGTGATTTTCTCCCAGAAATCGTACAGAGATCTCATGATTCCAGAATAAAATACAAAGGAATTGTGATCATTGAATCGACACATCACTGCAATATCCTTTTGATCTCTCATAAGATACCAATATGAGGCAGTGTAGTATCCTGTCCTCTCACGTTATTAAACTGAAACCAATATCAGCTGCAATTTTTCATTACTTAAATTGAAATTATTCACTTGTGTATTTTTATTACTCACTCTCTTCTTTGAAACAATACTCCTTTACTGAGCTTGCACACACAGCTACTTGCAATTAAATCTGTTGTCAGAAAAACAAAAAAAGCAAAAATATTGTATGTCTTACACATTGTAAAAGAATGTACATAATTCCCCTAAAATATGTTTTTACATTTAATCAATGATAGTACAAGGAGTATGAAGAGGTATTATGCTAAAGTAACGCCAAATGAATCAACATCTTGATGTAGTAGGTGTTATTGCTGTTCGAGTTGAGTTTCCATGTTGCACACTTACGTAGCAATTACGCCCTCTTGTGGCCGAGATAGTTGCTGGACTGTTCTGGCCTTGATCTTGTGTTTTCTTCTTCTTCTTCTTCTTCTTCTTCTTCTTCTTTTTAATTTATTTTTTACATTCTATTGAAAGATATTATTTCAGCCAAAATTCTGTCATTACTCAGTTTAATGTCATTTTCCTTCTTCTGGGGAGCACTACAAGAGATACTATGAAGAATGCAAGTCTTTTACCTACAATGAAAGAGAGCTATCAAGCTCCAAAAATGTCTTAAAAGTCTTAAGTCAAAGCATTCCAGCCACAGCCAAAAGAAAATCTCATCAGTGAGTATCTCACTCTCAAGCAAAATAGCTGAAAATATAGACATTCATTGATGCACAGCTATTTATTCTAAATGTGGGCATTATTGCATATTGTATATTGTAATATTTCATATGAAATTCATACATTATTAAGATTTATCTATCATAATATTGCATATGTATGTATGTATGTATGTATGTATGAAGTTTGTTTTGAATAACATTTGTTGCTTGCAGCTTGGAAAAAAAGATAATAAAAGGTTCATACTACTGAAGGCCAACATTCCTGCACCATGAATGATGATAAATGTCATGTTTTAATGATTTTTTGACAAACATTTTAGTAAAGGTATATGTATCTGCCAGCAGAAATTGGACATAGAGCACCAATATCTTTATATCTTACTAAGGGCAAAGAGATGTTCTTGTGTTGAGTCTGGGTAACTTGCTTACTCAAATGAGCTCAACAATGGATTTGGATTATCTGCCGTATACTTATCATGGACATTATAATGTATGGCCTGACAGCCCCATCCAGAAAGAAGTGCAGTTTATATATATATATATATATATATATATATATATATATATATATATATATATATATATATATATATATATATATATATATATATATATATATATATATATATTCTATGATATGTCTCAGCCTGAAGCAATGTGTGTGAATCAACAGGCACAGCCTACATGACTACATCCACCAGATGGCAGCAAATTCTATAAGAAACTGTGGATGCAAAAAATACTAAAAATCCATTTAGGGTACACAACAAAATAACAGACTTGCAACTAACAAGACCCTCTGGAGAACTTCTTGAACCCTTGAAAGGTGCCTAGAATGCCCTAAAGAGAAAATATGAAGTGTCTCAAAATCTGGAAGACGTGCACATGCTGCACTGTATTTTCAGGAGGTTCAGTTTAAGGATCAGAGATCTGATGGCTGAAGGTCTGGAATTCATGGCAGCTTTCATTGGCCAAGGCCCGCCCATGAGGCCGTTTGACCGACATGTCAAACAACCAATCACAGTTTGTTTTGTTCAGCATCATGTTTCAGGGCGTGGAAATGTCACCACAATAACAGACTGGTGTGTAAAACTCTTGGACGTATTTGAAAGATTCTATGATGCGAACTTTAAATATTTCACATGCTTTTGAAACTGTGTTTAGTTGATACTGATAAGCGCTCGTTGTCACAGTTGTAAACACTAGGGCTTTCTTCTTTCGTGAGGGGGTTTGGCGTCACGGCATCTTTGTTTCCGGACAGAAAGTTAAAGAACATGACACACACGTCTCCCGGAAATCCTGTAGAATTCAACCAATCCAATGAGGACTTCGACAATCCTGAAGTGTTTCCACTTTTGTGTCCAATATATCAGATGTTTAGCCAACAGTCCATGGGCGTGACGTCTGAGGCTGAGACTAGTACTGTATTATCATACTAAGTTACTGTATTATCATACTAACCAACGATACTTTCATGCATCTTCACACACCTCGTATTGGCGTTTTTAGATATCAATTGCAGTGAAATCTAAATTAAAAACTTCACAGCTACTTACAACAAGTTATTACACACGCACCTAAATAATTATGTATGTAAATATGTATTTTACAATTATGAAAACGTTTTCATAAATTGCTGACAGTACAATACTGGACAACGATGTAATCTGCATAATTTACACTTCAATTATGAGACTACAGTGTTTCCCATACATTGATTTATTTGTGGCGCCAGCCACAATATCAAAACTGACCACCACAAATAGATTTTTTAAAAGGCTTTTACTTTGTTGAATAAACATGAGCACAGCACGTTTCAAAATCAAAACCTGTGCGGGTGTTTTTATATCACTGTATTTCGGAATACAGTCAGGAAATCGTGGCCTAATGGTTAGAGAGACAGACTCATAACCCTAAAGTTGGGGGTTTGAGTCTCGTACCGTCAGGGATTGTAGGTTGGGGAGTGTATGTACAGTGTTCTCGCCCACCTTCAATACCACGACTGAGGTGCCCTTGAGCAAGGCACTGAACCCCCAACTGCTGCCCACTGCTCTGGGTGTATGTGTTCACTGCTGTGTGTGTGCACTTTGGATGGGATCAATGCACTAATTCTGAGTATGGGTCACCATACTTGGCCACTTGTTAAGTCATTTTTTACAGAAGGAAACCGGCTGTCTTCAGAAATTTTTGGATATAGTTTTTTTTTATGTTTTTTTGTATTGTTTTTTAATTTAGTGTTTGTGAGCGGAGCGCTGCTTTGTGTACAGCCGTTACCGAGAAAACCTCAATCTCTACCACTCTTATAGCACCTCCTGGTGGCAGAGAATTAATTTGCATATATATGCCCCCATTGGACTATGGTAACTTATAAATAAATTCAACTTTATAACAGTTTCATGGCAATTCATGTTAGAATGTTAGAATTAAAGAACAATAAATATAATACATATTGCCGTTGCATTTATCTGTACATAGTAAATGCAGTTATTTTTTAAGTTCTTATCTAAAACGTGATTTAGCCAAAAAAAAAAATATATATAATAATAATAATGTTACCACTCTAATATGTCTTGCAATATCCATGCATGCAAAAGTTCTGTGCAATCCTCTTGTTCAATATTCTCGGGGTCTGAATCTGGCTCAAACTGATTGACACCATCCGGAACTTGCTGCTTTGGCAAGGGGCATGGCAATTCTAAAACAATGTCTAAGCACCGGAACTAATCAAGCTGTTTGTGCTAGGCTGGGGAGAGAGGTATTGTAATAATGTAAATTACTGTATGTGAAAAATAATGCGTTTTTCAAACCAAGCATAAGAGCATGTTCTAGTACATGCCCAAAACAAAATCAAGACTTTGTAAAAGAGCATAATAGGACCCCTTTAAAATGAGTGTTTAATTCATAAATTCATACGAACTTACCTTTAGCTGTTGTAACGAGTTTTCACACCTGGGGCTCGTCAACCTGCTGGCAGATAAGCAGCGTGCTCACCGATGAAGGGTGAGAAGCCTCTCCATTAGACAGAAAACTAACACTCTTTCTATTCCGTTCCAGAAAACACTGAGTGACCAATCAGCCCCAACACGAGTGTAACCCCTCTCTCCTGGGCCCTCGCTGCCACCTCATCCTTGCTCCAAGTGGGCCTCGAACCCAGGTCTCTGGCATGGGAGGCAGACGCGCTAACAAGGAGGCTAAACGACTGCATTGACTGCGTCTCTTGAGATCAGGGGAGTGAGGTTTACCTACACAGCACCTACTCGCTAGCTTCCGTTACACTCACCCCCCTAAACCTCATTCCCATCCGGGTCACGGCACCAATGTAACCCCTCTCTCCCGGGTCTTGCCGCCACACCTCACACTCGATCCGAGTGGGCCTCGAACCCGGGTCTCCGGCATGGGATGCGGACGCACTAACAAGGAGGCTAAATGACTGCACCCACTAGTGTAAGTCGCTAGTGTGTCTCTTGAGATCAGGGGAGTGAGGTTTACCTACACAGCACCTACTCGCTGGCCTCCATTACACGAGCACGGATTCACCCACTCCTGGACACACATTACGGAACATCTCGCTGCCTGACAGGGCCAGACCGAGCAAAAGCTCGACGCACTACATACTGCCAAAGTGTGATGCGTTCCGTTACCCGACCCCCGTGTACAAGTGACGCAGCTCTTGCCAAAAATGATGGCTCATGATGATGTTGAAGCTTTTCTACAGATGTTTGTAAACACAGCGACCCAGGAGGGCTGGGAGAGGGAAGACTGGGCACGGCTGCTGGCGTCCCTTCTCATGGGTGAGGTGCAACGAGCCTACTTCACCCTACTATCCTCTATGTCAGACAAATACAGTGAGCTCAAGAAGGAGATCCTGGCCCGCCTGGGGCTTTCTTCAGTCTGCGCAGCCCAGTACTTCCACTACTGGGAGTACAAACCCCACCTCCCCGCCTGAGCACAAGCTGCTGAATTATTCCGCCTTGCTCAACATTGGTTGTTCGATGGAGATCCCACAGCAGCTCAGGTAACGGAGCGCGTCGTCATCAACCGGTTCCTCCGGGCTCTTCTGAGGACCCACTACAATGAGTAGTCTAAACTAGTGAGCAATTTCAGATGCAGCAAAACAGTGAAATGTTGAGTTCTGGAATGCCGGTTGACCAATCAAATTCAAGAACCATGAAATGACAGTATCATATATATACACTCACCGGCCACTTTGTTAGGTACACCTATTCAATTGATTGGTAACACAAATTGCTAATCAGCTAATCACATGGCAGCAACTCATTGCATTTAAGCATCTAGATGTGGTGAAGACGACTTGCTGAAGTTCAAACCGAGCATCAGAATGGGGAAGAAAGGGGATTTAAGTGACTTTGAACGTGGAATGGTTGTATTTCAAAAACTGGAACGAAAATGCCTTGTTGATGTCAGAGGTCAGAGGAGAATGGGCAGACTGGTAAGAGATGATAGAAAGGCAACAGTAACTCAAATAACCACTCGTTACAAGCAAGGTATGAAGAATACCATCTCTGAATGCACAACACGTCGAACCCTGAAGCAGATGGGCTACAGCAGCAGAAGACCACACCGGGTGCCGCTCCTGTCAGCTAAGAACAGGAAACGGAGGCTACAATTTGCAAAGGCTCACCAAAATTGGACAATAGAAGATTGGAAAAATGTTGCCTAGTCTGATGAGTCTTGATTTCTGCTGCGATATTCAAATGGTAGGGTCATAATTTGGTGTAAAGAACATGAAAGCATGGATCCATCCTGCCGTGTCTCAGTGGTTCAAGCTGGTGGTGGTGGTGTAATGGTGTGGGGAATATTTTCTTGGCACGCTTTGGGCCCCTTAGTACCAATTGAGCATCGTTTAAATGCCACAGCCTAACTGAATATTGTTGCTGACCTTGTCCATCCCTTTATGACTACAGTGTACACATATTCTGATGGCTACTTCCAGCAGGATAATGCACCATGTCACAAAGCTCAAATCATCTCAGACTGGTTTCTTGAACATGACAATGAGTTCACTTTACTCAAATGGCCTCCATAGTCACCAGATCTCAATCCAATAGAGCTTTGGGATGTGGTGGAATGGGAGATTTGCATCATGGATGTGCAAGCCAACAAATCTGCAGCAACTGCGTGATGCTATCATGTCAATATGGACCAGAATCTCAGAGGAATGTTTCCAACACATTGTTGAATCTATGCCACGAAGAAATAAGGCAGTTCTGAAGGCAAAAGGGGGTCCAACCCAGTACTAGCAAGGTGTACCTAATAAAGTGGCCAGTGAATGTGTATATACAGTATATATATATATATATATATATATATATATATATATATATATATATATATATATATATATATATATATATATATATATATTACAATAAATGTATACACTTATTTTATCAAAATTGTGCAATCAAATGTACAATAATGTTGTACTGTTAAAATAGAAATATGAGCTCCCCCCTCTGGCACTCTTCACATAGCACGCAGATGGGAGCTTCGGTGCATTTACCCCGGTGTCATTCCCAATGATAGGAGGCGGGGGCGGGGCTGAGAATGCTTTGAACACAGATGCGGAGCGGCTCTTCTGCTCTGAGTGGAGCGCCAGTGGAACGAACAGCACCATGACTGCGAACACATACGACGTGATTGTGATTGGCGGAGGCATTTCAGGTTAGTGTCATCAAAATATAATAATCTCATTGCAATTAACGCACTGTTAAAGTAACTTTATATCACTGAAGATTACAGGCTGACGGTAGTCATGCTGAGTTATGATCATGGTTATTGAATAAAACGAGGGCGCGCGACAGACCAGTGCTGAACGAATATTCCATTTCCTAAGAAGCTTAGACACCTTATAACAACACTGTACCGTGGCTGCGTGTAAAATAATAAAACATATTTACGTTTTAAATAGGACTGTGTTAGTTTGCCAAAAGGACAGGGTTAGTTCTGCAGACTTCAAGTGAATTTGTTCGCGGTGTCACCCGAGCTTGCTCTTCCACTTCCGTGACATGATTATTTCATATTCATAACGCCAGAGGCAGTTAAGTGGCATGCAACAGTGTAAGCTTGTAGTTATATATAACATGCCAATGAACTTTTTTTTATACTCAACGTGATATTTTAGTTTAAAATATACGTATGTGTAAAAGAACAAGTGTATATTTTTATAAATCACTTGTTTACCTTCACTAGCTCATTTAGAAAAGTCCTGCAATATGACAAATAATTTTATGAAAGAACAAATATTTAATAATTTCTACTGTTAGGCTAGCATCTAGTATACTCTGAATGTATAAAAATTATAGAAATATGTATTTTTGTTTATAATAGTTTTAGATGAATTATGTCAAACTCGATAACATTGTATGCCTATTTTTCAATGTAAACTATTCATCCTTATTACACTTTCTCTGCAATACTTGATTCTGATTGGTCAATCACTGCATTCATCAAATATTTCAGAATAATGACCAGCAATGTTGCATAAGTGATAATTTATTCCTGTGGACTTGTTTTACGTGTCTAATCATTTTAACTGTACATTTTAACTCAAACAATATTTCATGTCCACTTTTTTATTTGAAAAAGATCTATTGAAAATCTTGTTAGATACAACGTGTTCTCAAGACATGGGCATTTTACACCTTAAACTATATATTTAAGGTTGTCTTGAATGACATTGTATACTCAGTTTAAAACAATTTTTTATAATTTATTATTTTATAATCATTATACATTTTTAATCACATCATATTAAGATATTTCATAAAATATATTTTCTTTAAAAAATGTAGTGCAAGACCTTTTGAAATGAACTAGAAAATCCCCAAATAATGTTTAAAAATGAAGAATGCGGTTACCCAGAATATACATTTTCCTTATATATTTATATAAATATTAACGTAAACTGACTTCTAAAAAGAAAATTCCTTAAGCATGCATCAGCTTCACACATATGCTGCAGTCCTTGCATGCACATACCTGCAATGCTCTGGTTCTCTTCATAGGCTTAACCCATACAAAATCATTGTGAAACATTGCTTTGAAGTGTGGTGTGAAAAGCCCAAACCTGTCAAACTCTATATCACAATAATCCCAGTGAGAAAACTAGTGTGCTTTGACCCTGGTGGAAATTTTGGTGTTATCCCTGGGAAGTTTATTTTACAGAAATTGCAGAGAGATTTATGAATATATTGCACTACAATAGGATGCAGTATTGATTAGAAAATACTACATAAGGATTCTGTTTCAGTCAGTCATAGAATGTGATCTATTTTGTGTGGAGTAGCATAAAAGCGCAGCATAATGTCCTTACGGTTATGAGCTGACAGGAAATTCCATTTACTTTGTGCAAACTGACTTGTTCCCACAGTGAATATGCATTATTATATACAGGCGTGACAATTTAAACCCAGCTCAGAGGGAGTGCACACTGGATGAAATATTGCCTGTGTAAGAACAGCATTCTTGGAAACAGAACTGAGCAAAACTGCATCAAGATGTCCTACCGATAACCTGATGGAAACTTTATTTCTATTCATACAGACCGTGTTGATGTTTCGATTTTATATGATATGCAAGCAGACCACAAAATCAAGTCAGATGTTTTAGACTATATACTGTAGTTATGTAGCTCACAGTTTATTACCTACTGATCTTAATACGCTACTGATTAATCAAACTCAGACTTTGTTTCAGATAATAAAGGTGTGTGCTGTGCACTGAACCAGTAATACTCTGCTTGAAAAAAAGCTAATGGATGTAATCGGTCACTATTATGTAACAAGTCCACACATGGTGCACCATTGACCCAGTATCACCCAATCCATTGCTGTAGAACCTTTTCAGCATCAGAACTTTGATTCCCTGCAAAGTTTCTAGGAGTCAATGCTAAACAGACTGCACTTTTGAGTCTGTAAATCATTTGTCATTAATCCATGTGGGCAATATTGCACATCATCGGCAGTGTGAAGCTAGTTACACATTCACTCTCTGGTCAAAGGTGCAGTGCAATTCATGCAATCACATGTAAGTTATGTTTTATGATCTGATTTGTGCAGTAATGCATTAAAAAACATTGCAATGACTGTCTGCTTTTAAAACATGGAGTAGATAGAAAGAGAAAAAATATGTTTTTTTCACAAATTGGTTGTCATCGTACACCCATTGAATAAGTGGATGTTTTTCACCTGTTGGCCTTTGATGAAAATCAGAGTTTCTTTTTATTCTAACCAAACCTTATAAAGTGGGTTGAAAAGAAATGCAACATTGCTTCAGGGACCTTTTAATAACGACCCAGCACTCCCTGCAAATCCAATTACTATTTGCAAAGCCACTGGAGGTGTTCAGAGAGACAGCATGTTGGCAGAGGTGGTAAACAAAACTGACAACTCATTTTTATGCTCCCTGGGATCCAAGAACACCCGACAACAAATGTGTATTTGTGTCTGTTGTCAAGCTCCACAGGGGTTGTGCTTGACAAAGAAGAGAGACAACTGAAGCCTTTCAGCTAAACAATGGAAATGACATCTTTACTCTTGTGACCTTATTGTTTCATGTCAATGACTGAATTAAATTGTCGCAGTTTACATTTTATTCCCATGTTTAAAGTCGAAGTGTGTCATTTCCTGCAGCTCAAACAGTAGAGTGCTAGCAACACCAAGGTCATGGGTTCTGTTTCCTAGGAACCGATAAAATGAAGAACTTGAAGTGACGTGACATTCTGTGACGTTGCTTTAAGAAAAGTATGGTGATGGATAATAGTGATTAGTGATATGCATTTATAAGATCCGAAGTGCACACACACAGAGCAGTGAACAAAACACACACTGTGAACACACACCCGGAGCAGTGGGCAGCCATTTTTATGCTGCGGCGCCCGGGGAGCAGTTGGGGGTTCGATGCCTTGCTCAAGGGCACCTAAGTCATGGTATTGAAGGTGGAGAGAGAACTGTACAAGCACTCCCCCCACCAACAATTCCTGCCGGCCCGAGACTCGAACTCATAACCCTTCGATTGGGAGTCCGACTCTCTAACCATTAGGCCACGACTTCCCCACAAAAAAAATTTGTGCTCTGCATTTAACCCATCCGAAGTGCACACACACAGAGCAGTGAACACACACACACACTGTGAACACACACCCGGAGCAGTGGGCAGCCATATGCTGCGGCGCCCGGGGAGCAGTTGGGGGTCAGTGCCTTGCTCAAGGGCACCTAAGTCATGGTATTGAGGGTGGAGGAGAGCGCTGTACATTCACTCCCCCCACCCACAATTCCTGCCGGCCCGAGACTCGAACTCACAACCCTTCGATTGGGAGTCCGACTCTCTAACCATTAGGCCACGACTTCCGAATACAGTGTTATAGTTGCTTTGGATAGAAGCGTCTGCTAAATACATAAATGTCATAAATTTAAGCCATAATTTCTGCACCACTAGTTTTACCAAACAAAATTGGAAAATTAACTATATTTTCTGAAATATTAGTTGCTCTTTCTTGTGCAAACGTTGCTGTCATGATCCTAGGATGATTTATATAGTTGTCAGCATGTTACCATGTGGTTTTTAGGATGTTCTGGTTGCTATGTTAGGTGGTTCCTTACTTGCCCAAAACAAAAGAGCCCAAGTCTGTATTGCAGTTGGTTTCTAAAGGAGTCTCAAGCCATATATAATGTGATTTTATTGGATTTTTTTGCTCATTTTAAAGTAAAAATGAGCACACCTTTCTTCAATAAGTCAGGCAGTTTGAGGTATCATCAAGGTCCATAGTGCAAATTGCTTGGCAAAGATTATTATTTACATATAGGGGTGTGTTTAAATCTCTCCACTTCTGTCCTGGTCAGAAAAACAGATCCAGCACCCAAACTCATTACATTGGGTGAACCCATTTAGGGTGTTTTGTGTGTGGTTCAACTTGTATATCTGAACACACCAAGTGATCTCAGACCCCACTAAAAGGCCCTAAAAGAGAACCATACTTGGACCACTTCCAGAGGTGGAATGATGTCCCGGTATGCTTTTCATTTATATATATATGCACCAACATAACACAGTATATTGTTTACGGATGTAATTTTCATACATGTTAGTCTCTTGTTACATTAAAATATATATATAGATGAAAAATAAATAAATAATGAACCAACTCTTAACTCTAACAATATAAAACAATTCTGTTGTCATTTATGTAATCTACGACTAGCATTAAATGGTTTTAATGCAAGATGTGGAGGCAAATAACCACCTTATGTGCAGCGGAGATAAGATGCTTTAAATCAGACACAGAGATAAAATAGTGCGGTAAGATCATATGTGACCCTGGACCACAAAACCAGTCTTTAGTTGCTGGATGTATATTTGTAGCAATAGCCAAAAATACATTGTATGGGTCAAAAATATTTTTTATAATGTAGCGATTCAGTGTCAAAGCTATTATTTAAATATTTAATTATTTTAATAAAATAATTATTTTAATTGCTGTGCTCCTGTATGTTTCTGTGTGTGTGCAGTGTGATCTGCGATTTCCCTCGCTCGCACTCTGTATGTGTGTATATGTGTGTATGTTTGCATGCATCAATAAAAGTGGCACATTAATATAGAACGATGATTAAACTGACTTGGAACTACCTGTGCATTAAACAGTTTTAATGCACACCTGCCAGCCAATCAGAATCGAGTATTCAGATAGACCATGGTATAATATTATATAATTCTTTAGAAGAAAACAAAAAATCACTAAAACACAACAATGAAATACAGCTTATGATTTTTTTTTAAAGTTAAGAACCAAAAAATGTACAACTTATCTTCAATCTTGTCTGAGAAGAAAAGGTAGTCGAATTAACTTTATGCAGAATGTACGTATTTAAATTTAAATTTGACTGAAATACATCGTTTAAAGCTCTGCAAATGTCTTTACCGGTGACATGATCAGGGATTGCCAGCTCTTCCTCTCCCCCTTCCAAGTCCACTTCATCAGCAAGTTTTCCAGACTCCAGTATTTCTCTCCTGCACAGAAGCTGGGTTTGAGTTCTTATTATGTTGTGGTGTAAACAAGAAAGGGTCTGAAATGATCACTTCAGTGCTGAAGATTACCAAAAAAAAAAAAAAAAAAAAAAGGAAAAAAGAACCACCTTAATGATAGTTGAATGTGCACATCAAGCTAGGAAAGGGGAAAGTATTTTTCGTAATATTTCTTTATGTCTCTTTGTGCTTACATGTAGAAATAGCTGTCGGAAACAAAAGCATTAGGAAGTTGTTTTGCTCAGAACTTTAGTAGGTCTCAGCAGCAGTTCTCATGAGGTGTGCAAGTGGAGGGCAGGAATTCCACATCTAATTGCGGAGGCTGTTGACGCTGACGCTTCCTGGTGAGTGTCCTGCTCTTGCTAAAGAACTTTGGCATTCCTGTTTTGGAAGACAGCCAGGAAAGGCCGGAAACATGGAGATTCACAGGCCATTTCTGTTGAGTGTCAGAATGGGTGACTTTACATTGTGGTTTTGTGCTTATTGTGCATTGTGTGTTTGTGTAATGATGGCTTTGCAAAGACATATACGACCATTCAAATAGGGTCAGTTTGTTTTTATTTATTTGTTTAGAAAGAATGAAAGAAAAAATGCTTTTATTTAGCAAGGATGCATTGAATTGGAAATCTATGGAAATCTATTCATCATCAAAGAATCTAAAAAAGTGTATCACGGTTTCCACAAAAAAAAAATTAAGCAGCAAACTCTTTTACACATTGATAATGTAAGAAATGTTTCAGGATATTAGAATGAATTCTAAAGGATAATGTCTTCAGACCATCACAGGAATGAATGACATTTTAAAATATCTTAAGATAGAAAACAGTTGTCAACAACATTGCACAAAATTATACAGTAATGTTATAAGTTTTGAACAATATATACAGTTTTGATTGTATTTTTGATCAAATAAATGCAGCCTCTCTGAGCAGAATAGACTATTTAGAAAACATTAAAACCTAACCAAACCCAAACGTTTGAATGTTAGTGTACAAAATAAAACTTCAGTCAGACTTTGCACAGAATTGGTTGTAAAATAAACCAGACTTTATGCTGCTGCATTTCCATAAAGTTCAACTATTCTCAACTTTGTCACCTCAGACACGGCCTCATTGCAAGTGAGTGCAGGCACTCATGTTCCTGGAAACTGCCATCTCTCCTAGACAAGACTTCTGGTTGCTTTGTCAGTTCAAAAATGTGTCAACACCACTTCAAAATAAAGGAAACAATGTTTATTCCAGTAATAAATACAGCTGTGGATCTCTGAAAGTCCATGTAAACAGACATTACAAACATTGATTTTTAGAGCTTGGCACATTTTGATGCATTTGGAATCATTCTTTTATATCTCCAGTCACTCTCTTTATGGTCCTTTTTTAAAATATAGTGAAAAACCAAACATCTGAACTTGCATAAACATGTCTACATAGTCCTAGAGAGCTAGGGAAATACTCAAATGCCTAAATGCATTTTTGCAGTGTCCTCTAAGCTTGTGTAAACAAATGTCATTGGCCTGGTTTTTTCCTCTCTGAGCCGTGCAGAGACGAGCCTGACTCCAGCTTGACTGGCTTCATTATGCATCTTAAGATAATACTGCTCTGTTCCTCTCTTAGATGAACAACTGTCCTTGGGGTTGCCAGAAGAACATGCCATTTCACTGATCTCTCTGTAATTGCTTTTCCATAATGCATCTAAACGTCGATGTTGCAGTCTATTGGAGAAAGCAGTTGCTTCTAGAAGAGCAGGAAGCATCAGGAACTGTGCGTGCTGTTACATACATGTTTTTTCAAGTGATTATTTGCTGCATTCAATTTAAGAAAATCTCCTTTCCCTTGTGTTGGATTGACTTGGTGCATATTTAAACCATGTAAAGGAATTAAGCATGCTTAAATGTAGACAGAAAAATGGATTAAAATTCTTGTTTGCTGTGTTTTCAGGTCATAGGCCCAAGCATGTTGCAGCTGCACAGCTGAGGTTAGAGAGCAAACTTTATTATAATACTACTAAAAAAAACTAACCACAAATATTGCTTCTCTAGTTTATTTCCCCTGATTTAAGAAAACATAGATATTAGTACAACACTGTATAGTCAACAGTGTGATTATGTAGTGTATGATATCTTAAAGTATGGAGATGTACATTTCTTTAATTATATTTCATGCTTTTAAATAGGAATGCACTAAATATTAGTATCATTAGTTTTTATTTTTAATAGTGTATTTTTTAATTTATATTTTATATATTGGCTGATATTGTATTTTTAATTGTTAATGCTCATTTTTACCTATTTTGTTGTACATAGATTTGATTTCTTATGTTATTTAATGTAAAAGTTAATATTTTAATAATTCTGTTAAATATAATCTTTAGCATAATCTCTGAATGATTATTCTTTATATTAAAATTTTTATACTGTGCATCATAATACCTAAATTCATTTGTAACATTTAAAACTATACATTTTTGTTTATTTTTAATTTATTTAGAATAAAGTACAGAGTTTTGATATTGAACGTTGTTATTGGCATAACATTAATAATTATTATGTTGGTCCATTTCTATCTAGTCAACAATACTCTCTCAAAGTTCCTGTTACTTTTGTCTTGTGCGATTAAATGATGAATGAGCTGCTTGTTAAAGCTGACACTAAGCATTTTAATTAAGAAATTCCTTGAGTAATGAACCACAGACTTAAAGGTGGCTTGTGTCACCTCCAATCTATGGCTTATTGACTGTTAATGTGTTGTGATGATGTGATTGTGCAATTACCACTACAGCTGACAGACATAGCCTCTTCAATCTGATTCTTCTTGGTCTGTAATTGTAGGTTTTATCAGGGTCCGTAAGAGTGCAAGCAGAGCAGTTAGGTTTAGATTGTAGTATTAATACAAATGGCGAATTGTAATTTGATAGAGTTCTCGACCTGACCTTTCAAAGGAACAGAGTTGTAAACTAATCCTGGCCTATTTTGGAACGACATACTGATGCAGAGGAAAGGTGTGTATGCATTAGTATAAATCAGTATTCCTGATTTGAGGTCAATTGTTATAATTCTCAATATGACAATGCTGTTGCAAATGTCTTAAGAACAAAAATATAAATAACATCAATTTTTTTTTTATATTACATGCATTTCCAACAATTGCATGCATTAATATATAAAATATGCATGCATAATTAGTTGTAGATTTCAGCATGGATGCAAATGGTAGACTTTTCCTTATAAAAACTACTTTTAATGCTCATTTTAGTTAAATGTAGAAGGTGGTCAGCTGCAGCATATAATAATTGTGCAACAAGAGAAAAGTGTATATCCCTGTTCTTACAGGACAAATTGATGCTGCATAAGATCCAGATCAGGCCTATAAGCTAGTATGTTGTCTGTTTTACCGTCTTTACCTTTAGTTTGATGTCTTATTGAAAAGCATAATCTTGTTATGTCAATTAGAGCAAGAGTGCACAGCCGATTCTAGTTCCCAGTGAATACAGAGAGGTAATTGGTATAGATTTACCTTTGCCAAGCGACTGCATCTTTATATGTACTGTTGTCATGGAAACCCCATCCACCCTCAGACTCTTGTTTCCCAGTAAATGGCCCCCTGAACTGGCACCAACAAAAGGAGTGAATCCTAAATATGTTGTTTTATCATGATCAGCTAGGTCTCTATAAAATTGTATGTGATCAGAGGAAGTTTTTAGACTAAAGCACAACACAGTTGCATGTCATTCCTTACCTCCTCAGTTATAGTATAATAATGAAGCACTGCTTGTGAAATATAATCATTAGAATAGATATATTTTGTTTGTTTTTATTCATGTATAAATTCCACTCTTGTTTTAGTTTAAGTGCTTAAAATGTTGTTTAGTTCATATGCAACACCTTAAGATGAAGAAATAGAGTGGATCTAGAATGAGAAATGAATTGGGTGGAAAAGCAAAAAAAAAAAGGTCAAACTTTCCTTTCTCTTTGATTCTGGGAGATGACCTTTGTTCCCAGAGACTGACCTAATCCTCAGTGATTTGACATTCCAGTTGAGGTCATATCTTCTCCATTTGTGTGGTGAATAATAATCTGTTGGATGCAACTCAAGTCTTTATCATTTAAACTGGTTTAGTTTTGCCAAACATACATGTCCTATAGATCAGTGAGGTATATCATAATTCGGGCTTTATTTAGAGCCACTTCCTGTAAAATAGTAGCTAGGTATGCAATGTGTCATTTTGCACTCATTTTTTACTATAATTTGGTCTGAGGTTTTCATTAGTCCTTGACTTATTTTACAAACCTTCCAGGGACTGTATTTCTGAGCCCGGGTGTTTAGGTAGCAGAGTCGGGATTCATGGCTTGATCTTTTAAACTTATTTGGATAGCAGAATTAAACCAGACTGACTGCTTAAACTTAAGTGTCTGCTAAATTGTAAGCTACGGTTTTAAAGGAGACCCATTATGCCCCTTTTTACACTATGTGAAATAAGTCTCAGGTGTCCCCAGAATGTGTCTGTAAAGTTTCAGCTCAAAATACCGCTCAGATCATTTATTATATCATTTTGAAAATGCCTATTATGAGTGGGAGCAGAAACGTGCTGTTTTCACACATGTATCTTTAAATACAAATGAGCAGCTGCTCCCCGCCCCCTTTTCCAGAATAGGGCTGTCTTTACCTCAGATAATCTGCTAAAAACATGTTTGGTTTTGATTAACATGTCTGTCGTGTTGAAATCATAAGTTTTAAACCATATTAGCTTGATCTAAGCTTGTAGAGAAAGGCTTACCAAAAAAATAAATTACTGGGTTGTTCTTTTTCACATTTTCTGGGTTGGTAGATACACTGGGGACTTTAAACATGGAAAAAGTCTGATTTTCTATATATGTAATTAATGTCTCTAGAATTTTTTTTATCAAAATTAGTCTTTTTGGTTGAATGAGCACAAGTAACTGCAACTTTGATACTAAGTCTGAAAGGATAATTTAGCATTTTGCCATTATTTCCTTACCTTTATGTCATTGTCAGCACTTATCTGGCATTTGTTGTCTTTGCATCATACTTGTCTGTCATTTCCTTAAAAACAAAAGGGATGGTGTTTGTAAAGACTATAGAGCAATTATTTGTGTAATTTAAAAGGTTTGCAGTGTGTTTAATTTGGTTAAAGTTGCAATGAAATGAAAGAAGCAGGTTTTTTTTTCCATATTATGACCTACATCCAAGTGCAAAAATAAGAAAAAGTAGGCATGAAGCAGAATTTGTGATTTTGTGGGTGTGTAGTTTTATTTTTGTTTGGTTCTGATATTTTATTGAAAAATTATGAGGTCAGTTTTTTTTTTTTTTATGAATCTTATGTATGGTTGAATTATTCACACTAAGATCCTTAAAATACATTTTCAAAATATATAAGGTGAATTTATTAAATGCTGTTTTTAAAGATGTTCTGTAAACAAATAAAGCAACAGTTAAGGCTGAAAACAGAGCTTGAAGTTTAAGACTACTAGAATCAATATATAAACTGGCAGGATGTCCAACTACGAGACACAGTTGAATAACTGATGCACAGATGTGGGCCCCTACTGAGAGAAAAACACGAATGTAACCGAATGCATGTGTACTTAGACCAACAATCAAAATATTTTGCAGTCTGAACATAAGAGAGTGACCTGTGTGAACGGCCCCAAGTCTATAATTGTGATCTTATAAAAGTCAAGCACGAATCTTTCTTAAGCTTGACCACACTTTGGGATGTTTACTGTGCTTTTACTGTTACTGTGTAGCCAGAGTTTATTATAAGCATTGTTTTTAGCAAACTGCGAGTTTCATTTTTGTATTCAGTTCCATATGTGTTTGTGTGTGTTTACTTGGTAGTGGTTGAGTTCAGTCAGTGTGGTCCCTTAAGTGCTGCACTTGAGTGACAAAGACCACAACTATGTTTCTGCCAACTTTAAGTTTGTTTTCTTCCTTTCCTGACCATTTAAGATCTCGGAAAGAAGAAAATATACTTCTGAGCCAGCCAAACATGCAAGACCAAACTTTCTCTCATGACAGCTTTTTATGTTAAAGCAATATCTTCAATTCAACCGATCAGTGACAAACATAACATAGATCATATATTATTTTATAGGCATATAGACAACCCTCAAATATGTGTGTTAGTGAGTATGATTTTGTTTGCACTGTCCTTAACATTGTAGCATCAGATTGGCTGTTAATTGCATACACGTGTGAAATATGAGGTTGTATTGAATTGGTTCTTGGAATATTTCTATTCTTCATCTCCTCGGGGTGAGACTTGAATACCTCCTACTCATGCCACCTGGTTAAATAATCAGGTTTCACTCCAGCGTATACAACAGTGAGCTCATTTATCGTTCTCGCACTTGTTCAGTTTTTTTTTTTTTTAGTCTGAGCACCAAAACACATTAAATTCCAATGTTTACAAACCTGACCCAAAGTACATTCTTCAGAACGTGTCTCTGTCTGAATGGTGGAAATTCATGTGTTTTTCCCATATTATGGATATTAATGTTACATCATCAAGTTTTTAATATCACCTGACCAAATATAGTCCAAATATTTGCATTTTGCACACCTTTTCCTTATGTGGTGAGTGTTTTTGAACACTGTATATGCATGAATGTGTAAAATGTTGTGGTGAAATGCCATGATGAACATGAGCAAACCAAATGGCCAAGTTTCATCTTCTTTTTCCACACTAATAGCAACTCTCATCTTGTCATTGTGCTGATGCATTTCTATAGTAACTGATGTACAGTATACATGTTATATTAGCTATGCTGTCTGAACAAACAGATCAGATTTCATCACTTGCTAAATGGACAGTCAGTCCTAAATATTGGATCTGGAAAACCAAATTGCCTTTGTGCGTAGTGTTAACAAAGCTTTAGAGGTTTATGTTGGATTTCTTTCTAGCTTTGTGGCTCAGCCAAAACATCATTTAGTAAAACAATCATTTCAAACCTGTCAAATATCAGACTTCACAGCTGTGGCCATGGTTTGCAAGGCTCTGCAGTTTCTTTTGTATCTGTGCTGTTGCTGAGAGCATAAAGTGTGTGTGTGATGTAGGTCACTGTCGGCCACAGAACCCAAATGATGGAGAGCATTTCAGATGTTTGGCCCGTGTGTTTGGGTAAGCTGTTTGTCTGGGAGTCTGCCACTTTCTCTGCTTATCAAAGGCGGTTTTTGGTATTATGCAAGCTTCAGAGGTCATGCTTTGACCTCAGAAGTTCTCTGCTGCATTGTCACTTCACTGTGGCTGTAACAGAATTTTAGAAAACAGGTTTATCTTTTCATTTATTTTTTGTTTGACAGGCCATTTTCAGCAGTGACAATACTATCCAACTTTTCCGATCAAATATTAATCACATGAATTGCCTTAAGGGCAAAAGACCAATTTCATTTTTTATTAGATGTATATATATATATATATGGTTTATATTTCCAGCGTGGTGAAAAGTCATTACACCATATGAAATTCACAGGAGCAGTTTTACTTCCTCTGTAAGAAGGGGAAGTGATTATGTGTGTGTGTTCAGACAGGAAACTCCTGTGAATTGGTGTTTGACTTGCGATTTTTCCTTGCAGGGAACCTAGTTCTCACTTGTGGCTTCTAGTTTTGAGCAAAGCATTGGAGAAAACTGTTGATTTATTGCTCTGACACCATAATCATTGCGCAGCCTCAGGGGTTGAAACAGGAATCTCATCTCACTGATAACTGGGAAGATGCAAAGATTTATTGAAAGATATAAGTGGTTTTATACTGATAGTGTTGCCCATGGGACAGCTTAGATACTTTGAGTGTTTTTTTTTCTTTTAGGCATGACACAAGACTTTCAGGCTGATTGATGAAGATGTCCTTGTATTATAGGCC